>NC_141766.1:63982210-64282210 GCF_982258835.1 Parasteatoda tepidariorum
TTTAATGTATGAAATTGCAAATACATTTTAACTAAAATTCATCATCGTTTCATTGATTTTTTGCCCTGTCTCGCAAAATGCAGATTTTCGTATCAAGGTAAAATTTACTTTATAAAAGCAAAAAATCAATATTACATGACTTTAGACAAAAATTTCTCGTGCCTATTTTCATCTTCTTTGTTTTTTTTCTTCGTCTCAAACGATGTTTTTGCCTTTATATTGTAATTACGCTAACCTTTATTGCAACGCCGTAACAAATTAGCCCTGTTTTTCGTAGTTAGTGTTTGTTTAGTTTTCAGTTAATATAATTTGGCGTTTGCAGTTGGTATAAAAATTTTACAATAACTCTTTTTTTAATATTAATGATTTTTTAAGCATATATTTCCAATAATGCATATTTTGCCTTTTTTTCTGTGTAGCCATTAATGTTTTCCTTTTATTATGCATTTTTAACAAAATATTTTTTACAAGAAAGTGTACAAAATAGATTCTCAAACGTATTAAAGCTACTTTTTCACATATTTTACCCTTGTATTCAGAGCAGTCATTAAATGTTTTCAGTGGCTACATGTAAAGTGATATAAATATTTTCCCATAAAATACGCCTGATTAAATAAATTCTCTATTTTCTTAAAGCTACTTTTTTCAGTATTTAACTTTTATATTGAGAGCAGTCGTTATTTTTTTTCAATTGTTAAATTTAACAGGCTGTATAAATTTTTCTATGAGATATTTTGGTTATAAAAACGTACAAAAATTTACTGTTTTCCTTTTAAATATTTTCGCAAAAAAAAACTCTTCTTTTTTAAGCTACTTTTACTCCTCTTGTACTCCGTAAAGTCATAAATATTTTTCTGTCTTTATATTTAGTTTATGGTTTGTATATTTTTCTGTAAGATATTCTGGATAGAAGCCTGTAAAAAAATTAATCCTCTTTCTCTTTAAAACTACTTTTGTCCCCTTGTATTCACTACAGTCATAAATATTTTTCAGACTCTATAGTTAGTTTATGGTTTGCACATTTTTTTGTGAGATATTCTGCATAAAAGCCCGTAGAAAATAAGTCCTTCTTCTCTTTAAAGCTAATAATAATAATATGCTTTGAACCATCATATGCTTTGAATCATCAACATAAATATGCTTTTGATTGTCATATTTTTCTCTTGGAGAGTAAAAAGTCTCTTAATTCAAGAAGAAAATAAAATACCGTGTTTTAACATTAAAGCAATATTACTTTCAAAAAATAAAATAGTGTATTTCAACATTAAAAAGGAAAACTAATATGTGAGGAAAAAGATTCAATTCTTGAGGGATTTAGACTGAATAGTGAACTAAATAAAAGGTAATTTGTAAAATATAATTCAAAATAAAACAAAAACTTTCCCCTCAACTTGTATTGGCTTCGTAAACTAAGCTCAATGCCAAACTCTTCTCTTTTATCGCCAAAGACAGGGATTCTGATTTGTAAAGTAATAGGAAGCTTTGCTGAAAACAAATCCCCAAAATCCTTAAACCTTGTGTTTGAGGAGTTGAATAGACGGGAACATTAAAACCTTAAATATCGTTGAAAAAGTTTAAATGAAATTTTATTTTGTTTAAAAAAGTGCATTGAAAAGGAATTTTTATTAAACATATTTTTCAGACTTTTCCCTTATTTTGCTTTATTTTAGGTCAAAATAAAAGAAAGAAATATTATATTTAACGTTTTAAAAATTTATGGCTATATATATAAGCAGTATGAAACACCGGTCACTTTTTCTTGCATTAAAGTTAAAATTTTCCATGTCCGACTCACTTCCAAACAAAAATTTTTCAAATTTGCACTTATCTGGAGTTATTTAGATTTTAGAGAAACAATCATTCATCATTTAAATTTCTTTAATTTACGAAATCAATTATTGATAAAATTTTGAATATGAAAGTTAATATTTTTTTTTTCAAGCAACTTTTGTTGGATTTTATATTTTAGTACAAGTATAACGCTGATAATCCAACAGATTTTTTTAGTAACTATTAGACTGCTTTTTTTTTAAATTAAAAAAATACCTAAATATGTTTTTACTTGTAATTAGACCGTATTTTATAAAAAAAACCGGTGCGTCAAAGAGTTCTTAGAAGCTCTAAATATCAGTGTTCTCAATGATCTAAGAAAAATAAATTTTTTAAAAAACATTATTTTTTGTAAAGCATACTATTTTGAGTACGTTAATAATTTATGCGTTCGTATTTTGTTCTCAAATGTGTGAAGCAATAACTTTAATATTCAATTATCTTTACCATCAATTTTTAACTTTTGATAAGACGCTTACAAAAATATCATTGATTGAAAAAAAAATGCTCCAATTTTTTTTAAAAATCATTTAAGCATTCAAGGAGAAATTCTACAAAATTTACTTTTACTATTAAATATTACAGAAGTATGATTTTTCGTAAAATATCCTCAGTGATAGAGTCCTCTTGCCTTTAGGCTAACCGAGGGAGGTTTTCGTGGTTTTCTTCTCCATGTAACTCAAATTCGGGTTAGTTCCATCAAAAAGTCCTCCACGAAAGCATATTTCTCCCAATACTTGATCCAGTAGTTCTCTTGTCTTCTCGATTCGATTCAAAATTACAAGAACATTGGTATTCGTAAACTCAAAATTGCGTCAGCTGTTCAACTACGGATGTAAAATAAAAGCATGATTTTGTACCTGCAAACTTTGCTTTTGGGGGAAAAGCTAAGTCAATGTATTATTCTTTGCTTTGTAAATTGGATTTAAAACTATTTTCCACACCACTTCATGAAAATGATTCTAAAGTCCTTGTTCTCCTGGATTTCAAAATGTTAACAAAATTATCAAACGTTTTTTGATTCTTTACCAAAATATTTTTATAAAAAGCGTAGTAGTTGGCAGCTATGTTAATGTATTGAACACGAGTCTCTTTGTTCCACTGAAATCAATTTAACATTTGAAGGCTTTTTTATTGAAAAACTTAGACGAGAGAATACGTGAGATTTTACGGTTAGCGGGTTAATCGTTCTTCCCGCCACGAGAAAACAGGGTTGCCATGGGCGACAACAAATTCAAAAAGTAGTGATTAATAAAATTCGAAATTATCAAAAGAGATTAAAATTAGCAATTTTTTATAGTATATTTTTTCAGTTTACTATTTAAAATGAATGCGGAAACAATTTTTGCTTTAAATATGGGTATTTAAGATGATAAATAAATAAAAGTGAATTGAGTTTCTACCACTTTTTACATTTTTAGACTACCGTGGTGTCCCTGGACTTGTGTGACAATAGCAGGATTACCGATTAGAAATGAAAAATGTGGCGAACCCCTTGGTGAACTTTTATTAACTTTGAAATGTGGTTAACTTTTATTAACCCCTTTTCTTGTGCTCTCGAGTTAATTCGAGCGCGCTAAACAGGCCAAACTGTGCACACTCGAGACAATTCCAGCGGCTTTTTATTTTATGCTGCTATTATTTTTCACACTCGAATATAATTGAGAATTGAAAATAACAATGTGAAAGCTAAAAAAAAAATCGTTTTACTGATATTTATCATTTACGTAGGATTGTAAGCTATAACACTTATTTATTCAAGAATAAAATATAGAGATGCAAACTTGCTCCGAACAGCAAATATATATTTTAAAGTGGTAAATTATCAATTGTGATTATTGGTTTAATAAATTCAGTTTAGTAGATTTTTATCCACTACTATTTCTAAATAATTCGTAGGCTTATATAATTCACCACTTTATAGTACTTATGTCATGCTATACCTTTTAAAAAGGAAGCAAAAATAGTCAAATATTTGCAAAATTTACTTTGTACTTATTTACCGTTTTTTTTTAATTATTTTGGCGTGTCCGAAGCAGTTGGCATCTCTGAATATAGCCTTTCTCCATGGAACAAAAGCGCAGTATATCAAAATTATCCACCAAAATAAAAGACAATGTTCTAACGTGTGTGTTTTTACATATAAAAAAAGTTGATTTTTATTTTTTGGGCCGATTTTTTTCAAAAAATCTTGAAATTAGCATTTTGTTCTAGAATATTTTTTTCAATTTTCTTTTGCAACTGAAGAAATTTTTTATTTTAAGTATGAATAATCTGAAAAGGAAATAGTTATGATTGAATAATTAAGGAAATAAACAAAAGTGAATTGAGTTTCTTTAGTCGTCCCTACAGAGTTCTTGTAGATTCATGTTTTGTACTTATACTGCCAACGAAGCTTTATGATTAGTGAATCACTAAAATATTGGATTCTTTTTCGGCAAGACTTTACTACTATATTAAAAATTATTTTAGAATTCCAATTTTTTAATATGCATAAACTGTACAAAATTGTTTACATTTTTACAAAATTAAGAAAATTTTAATTTTTGAATGGCTTTAACGAAGGAAAAAATGCATATTATAATGAAACTTTTTTCAATTTTATTCAGTAGTTTTGAAAAAACATATGAAGTTATTTTGTAACAGCCCTATATAATATTTTTTTATTGACTTATAGATGTTTAAGTATAAAAAAATGAGTTTAAATTTTAATTTAACGAAGGCAGTGCATTTAATAAAATCATGGATATGTTTTCGAGTGTTTGGAATTTTTGAAAACATTTACAATAAATTATTTTAGACATGTCAAGGAGTAGAAAAATAAAGTAACAAAAACTGAAAAATAATTAAAAAAAAACTTTCTTTTTGGAACTTTCCGATTTTAATGAAATTTTTCACCATTGTTGATAAAGTTAACCAGCTTTAATACCGCTGCTAGTAATCTCAATTTTTTTCAAGTATTATTTCAATTTAAAACAAGCAAGCGATTTCAATTTAAAAATATCTGACAATTTCACCAAAAAACTTAAAATTAAGTGTTTAAATACTTTTCCTTACTTATTTAATAGTTCTATAAGAATCTTCTCTCTGAGCAAATATATTTCATGAACTAAATTAACTCACTAAAACTGCAGTAATAAAAAAAAATAATATTGAAGAATTTATTCTTTCAAAAGCATTATTGAAAGTTAAAAAATATAACAAAAATAAACGAATAAACAAAGAAACAATAGTTTCACTCAAAATTCACCAACTGCACTTTAGTACTAAAATTAGAAGGAAAAAAAAATTATGTATTAATAATGAATAATTCTATATAATCATTAATTTATCTTTAAGTTGTGTCCTTATTCGTTTATATTTGCTTATAAGATAATTTTAAAAATATAAATTTGGATTTTAGAATGAATGAACTGGAATAATCGGGATTCATATGAGAAAATTAGAACATTCTGAAAAGTTATTTATATAGCAAGTAAAACAATTTTATTTCCAAAATGGGATAATTTAATTTACTAATGAAAAGTATAAGGTCCTCCTTTAGCAAATTGTTTTGTACAACCAAATGCATCACAGTAAACCACAATGTATATTAAGATTTTTCACTTTAAAATTCCTTCATCCAAATTATTCCATTGAAATCAAAAGGAAAAACGAAAGATTTTTTTTAATTGATTCGTCCCTTAAGCACGTGTTTTCATAATGAGGACAAAAAATATCGTAATGTGCGTGGTCAATGTTCACCTCTATGACTAAACCCAAACACAATACAAGCTTTTTTTTTCAGTAAGTTGGTTTTTTAGTTGTCTCCTTACCAGGGAAAGGGTTAAAATATTCACCAGATCTCTAAAAGTGTTTATTTTAGGACAATCACGTGTTGTAATGCTAATTGTTGAGTGAGAGTTATCCAGGGCTGTTAATACTCCGGTAAAAAGATAGGAAAGCTGGCGGAAGAAGGAAAGTAGGAAAAGTAAAAAGGTAGGAAAGCTGGCGGAAGAAGGAAAGTGGGAAAGGTAGGAAAGTTGGCGGAAAATCATTTCATATCTTCTTGTTTTTAGGCGAAATAAAAGAACCCTGACTATCAAAACTTAATTAAAATTTATAACTTACATATAAAACTATTTTGCAGATGATAATTAATTATCAAGAAGGTTTGGCTAGTCGACTTTATAATAAAGTAATATTTTTTTTAAAAGGGGGTTGATATCGGGTGTTTGCAATTTTTTTTTTTTTTTTCATTAGAAAAATTAACAAGCACAAACTATCTATTTAGGAATATTTCTTGTTCAATATACCATACATAAAAACGAAAACATTAAATTATTAACTTAAGAAAATATATTTAAAAAAAATCACTAAAAGTTCAAAACTTGACATCTAAGATGGATGACTCATCACACTTTATAATTAGAATTAGAAAAAATCTCTTGCTAAAAGAAGTCATCAACTATAGATTTATTGGTTCGTGATTTCGACAGCCAACTAATTATTTCAGCTATAATCTAAAATTACAGTAGAACAACGTGGAAAAACATTTAACACGAAGTTTCCTCGAACATTGTATTAAAAGCTAAGACTTTAAAATAATTCAAAGTATGTTTTGTAAAAATTTGAAATTTTTAGTTTATTTCTTCAAGAAAAAAATTATATATTTGGAATTTTGTAAATTACTTGAGCAATTGAGCTATCTTCAAAAATGACAGTTAAGATAACAAGTAAAAAAACTATTTAAAACAGCGAAAAATCCTTAAAAAAATAGAAGAGAAATTTCTAAAAAAATCAATATAATTTTTAACTTTTTTAACTAAATAATTTAATACTCAAATATCTGTCTTAAAAATTTTAAATTAATTCATCAATTCTTCAAAGTAATTGATTTTTTCAAAACTTTTCCCCACAGTTTAACGTAATCGATCTCCAAAAATTACTCCTTTAACAATCTAAAAACAATGAAATATATTCGATATAATTTTCGTGTTTTAATTAATTTAGCATCCAAATATGTTAAAAAGAATTAAAATTAAATCTTCAGTTCTTCCAAGAAATTGATCGGTTCAGAATTTTCCCAATCAGTTCAACATTTGAGTGAACTCCAAAAATTGCATTGAAAATAAATACAATATATTTAAAAAAAAAAAAAAAAAAAAAAAAAAAACGACAACGAAATTTAATAAATTAAATAGGTATGGTATGTCATTTCCTCCTGGAACCATATGTCTAAATACTTTAGTAAATTCTTCTTTCCGAAGGGGGGAGAGGAATAACTAAAAATGGAAATAAAAAAAAATCTAGGGGTGGGGGTCGTAAGAATAAAAAAAAATAAGATTTCGTATTGAAATGGCAGTTGGGGGACATCAGAAAATAGTCCCACAACATGCGGATATGAATGTGCAAGGGGGCGTTAAAAGAAAAAAAAATGTTTTTTGGGGGTAGGGGGACATGTAGGGCCGGAAAGATGCAGGCGCCCGTCGTTGCAATCAATCATTTTGTTTCGACATTTTCTGTATTGGGCCAGAGAAGAAGGGTGGGTGAGGAGGCCTCAAACAGAATTGTAAGGCAACCTATCTACTTTTCATCATACTTGTCTCTGAACTGTTTCACAAATGAAAACTTCTTCCGCCGAAATAAAAAGAAGAGAATTTTCATTACACATATGGACCTCTATATATAAGTGTCAATGTCTATGCAAGGTAACAACTTGTCTTAAATTAAGAATCGATTCACAGTATTTTTTTCTTCTAAGTTTCCTTTTCTGTTTTGCTCAAACTGTCGTCACTTTAGTAATCACTTTGGTTTGGCTTTTGGTATCCAGAAAGAAAGATTATTTTTTTACGGGAAAACTCGTTTATCCCGGCATTTCAGGGTCCCAATGTTTTGGGGCCTTCGGTGATGTAAAATTAAGAATTTTTTCGCAGACAGCAGTATTTTTACCAACGATTTTACATCCGAGCTTTCTTTTGTGTTTTGCCCAAACTGTCGTCACTTTCGTAAACAAGATATTCAGAAAGAAAGTTTAGTCTAATTTTTAAGCGGGCAAACACCTCTTTTTCATTGGATAACATTTCATGGGACCTTCAATGTTTTGGGGTCCTCTGTGACGTGATAAGATGCTACATTAAGGTTTGTGTTTTGGAGCGTAATATTTTTCACTTCAATTTATCTAAACCCGGTTCTTCCTTTACCTTATAACCGACGTTAAACAGACTACCCTTTTTTGGGTTTAGAACTATCTGTTAACTCCCTATCCTTGTAATTTTGAATAAAACGCAAAAGACAAGATAACTAGTATCGAGACAAACTAGTCCTCGTGGAGGACTTTTTGATCGAACTAACCCATATTTGCGTTACACGGAGAGTAGAACTTCCATTGTTAGCCCCACAGCAAAGAACTCATAATCCATCTATCACTGACGATGTTTTACAACTTGCCAGCCGAATATCGACTGTCCTCACTGGGATTCAAGCCTGAATCATCTTATTGGGAGCTCAGCCACCAACAGAAGTCTTCACTTTCGTGAACAAAGGATTCAGAAAGGAATTTTTGCACGAGCAATGACAATATTTTAGTGGCTTTTTAATGCGAAGACACATAAGTACATTCTGAAAAGTCCATTTATGTTTCTCCCAAGTCAATATTTCGTTACCTATCACTTTAATTTAAAAAAAAAAAAAATGCGCGCTGACTTAATATCTAAATTTAAGAATAATATATTATTAATATAAATAAATTGTGGTAGACAAAACTACCTTCAAAATAAATTTCAGTAATGAAACTCCTTTTAGTGAAGAAAAGAACCGTCCTCTTAAAAGGCACAAAATGGTTAAGAGGCCATCGTTAATACGATTGGGAGATAAATTAACCTAATGGCATCATTTAACGAGTGAGATTCGCAGTTATTTCGAATAAATAAAAAGTGGTGGCAAAAGTATGTTCCTATCTGTCTATTTTAGAAAGAGATAAAGACGCAATCTTAAAAAGTAGTACAAATAAAAGTTACATTTGAACTTTCTAGCAAGTAAGATACCTTAACATTTCACAGGTTTACACTTGTAACACTTCAAAAATATAATATCACATTTTATATAATGCTATTAAAGAATTGTTTACACTTAATCATAAATACTCAATATTTTTGTGGGAGGTATGATTTAGGGTTCAATGAATTAGGTTTCTTAAATCATCCCTTTTGAAGACCCTGCAAAGGCAATTAAATTTCAGTACTTACTGCACAAATGTTATTAAAAAAATAATATAAGTAGGTGTGTTTTATAGTATTTCAAATGCAACTTTCATATAAATTGGCTACCACATTTTAATTTTTTATTTTGGGCTAATGATATACTAACAGCATTCTTATAAATTTGTATTTTAAAATTTTATTAATCCTTTTATATCATCATTTGGAGAATCACTGTGTCTTTCTTCAGGAACTCTTATTGCCTCATCTTAATGTAATTTAGCATTTAATTTGTTGTTTTTTGTGATATATCATCGGATCTGGATTGGAATTTTCTTCTTCATAAATTAAATTTCCCCAGCAGGGCTAAATAAATTTTTTATATATTCAGATCCTACTGTGCATAGTGCAGGTGTTAATATCTGCACCAATCAATCACGATCTGCAGCATCTATAATTAATCAATGACACAAAATTAACTAAAATTACCAGTTTCTTTAATACGACAGCCGAAACTTTTATATAAGTCTAATACAACTATAAATTGGAACAGGATTAAAAAAAAAAATTAAGGTTAGTTGGACAGAAAGTAAAATAAACAACGTAAATTATTATAACTTTATATGTTTCCTTCTTTAAACAATTTTAAGAATTTAGATTTAAAAGAGTAATAAAAAAAGAAAAAAAAATCTGATTGGGTTTTTTATTGGAGATTTTATTTCAAATGATTTTAAGCGCTTCGATATTTGAATCATTCGAAGATATAAATAAAAGATCTTAAAAGCATGTTATGATATTTCGAAGGGCTATTAAATGCCTGCCAACTCTTCCATCCTAGTCTTAGTAGTACGACCTATACATTCTTCGGGAATAATATATATATATATATATATATATATATATATATATATATATATATATATATATATATATATATATATATATATATATATATATATATATATATATATATATATATATTTTTTTTTTTTTTTTTTAATCCTTTTTTTAGCCAACTTTTAATCCTTTCGAGGATGATTTTCTATGATTTTCACCAGTGGTATAAAATAGAATTATTATTTGAAATATATATATTTCATTTAAGGTGTCACAGTACCCTTCCAACAATTTTTTTAAATAAAGGTATGATCATTCATTTTGTGGATGCTTTACATGCTCTTTAACTTATAATCAATAATTTATCTCCAAAAAATTTTAAACAGTTTAATTTTTTTTAAATTTAAAAAAAAAATTCAAAAATTTTAAATCCTTAAGACTTTTTTATTTTAACATATTTTCAAAAAAAAATTTTTTTTCTTAGTGCTTACAATATTCATGTTAACAATTTTGTGCATTCATTTGTTGATGTTTCAATTAGAATATTTCTTACAGATTATTTTGTAAAAAAGTAGAAATAAAAGTTAAAAATTCCTGTTAGGTATACATATAACATGCTGTAAAAATTGTAATACCTCATAAAATGCTTATTCCATGCACAGTTTAAATAAGTGTATTATACTTAAGATAAAAAAAAAGTTTACTTCATAGCTTTATCTTAAATAGAAAAAATTCCTTAGGGATTTAATTAAGGTCAAATCACAAAATTATCATCTCTGGGAAAAAGCACTTTAAAGTCGGTCTGCTGAACAAGTTTCCATATTAGGGCAATTTAAAATCATTCATAACTTTTTTAAAAATGTAGATAGAGAGATGATGTTTTATTCAGTGCATTTGAAATAGTTTGAAATTTTATTATAAGCAATTTAAAAAAAAATCAATATTTTGGTCATTTTTTGGGTACTGTGAACCCTTAATTTCACTCCAAAAACATTTTTAAAAGACTTATTGATTATTTTTATGTAAACCCAATTTAACTTCCATGAGTGTCAACTAAATATTTGATTCATACTAAAATAGATGGCGCCACAATGCATAAGTTAAAAACAGGATCTGAGTTAAATTAAAGGTGTTCCTAAATTCTTCAGGGATGATGAAAGATGAGGATCAAAAGGATAAATACTCTCGGAAATTTTGCATTTTCAGTAGTCTTAAACGTCTTTAGGCCTTTTCTCTTTCCAAAACAAAGCATAGTGAACTGATTGAAAATAAAAAATTATTATCTAACTAAATCAGAAATCTAATGAATCGACGTAAAACATAAACAAATTATTCTGATCATATGATTTCCTTCTATCGGAATAAATTATGAGAAGACTTCGTTTTGCTATTCTCCTAATTGTCTTGCAAATAGATGGATGTTATTGTTAGCTTTAAAGAAAAAAAGGGGGTCAATGTTTATGATTATCGTAATACTTTTGCTTTTCAAAACATTTTTGAGGTCCGGTAACAAAAAAAGTAAAGAATTCTCATTTTTATTCGACGGCTGCAAGTACTTCGGCTAATTCAAAGTACCATTATTATTTTTATCAAACGTTATGGAATTTTTCCCGTTTACACACCTTGGGCTCAGCAGGGAAGGGAGCGAATAATTGTCACAGGACAGATGTGTGACTGGCGTCCTTAAATAAATAAAAATAACTGGTAGTAAAAATTCTGTACGGATGTTTGAAACCTCGCTGTTTTATTTTTCAATTTAATAAACAGAAACATTTATTTTAAACTATTGAAAATAAGTTTTTGAATATTCTTTTAGAAACTTTTAAGTTTTTTGAGACCGCATTTCACCTTACCCAGGACTCAAGATCGCTAAGGCGCAGGTTGAAATTTCTTATAAAACTTATAATGTTTCCTTGTTAATTTTTTTCTTTTAAGTCACAGAAAATTCCCTTTTTTATAATCAAATATATATTATTGATGTTTAACAAGTGTATTTATTATGTTCGATAATATATTATTTGTTTATAGAAATAAAACAATGAGCAATTAAACTAGTAAAACAATGGCCGGGTTCCCACGAGTTCTTAAAAATGAAGAGAAGAAGGTATAAATCCCGATCGTTTAATACATTTGTGATTACTCTATATTTTATTTTATAAAGAAAATACATACGCATAACGGACACTGTATCTTATCAGGCTCGAAAACGTTGAAGTTTTTTTTAAAAAAAATAATAATAACTACCTCTGTTAAGTTTTTCCGTGGGTATTAGAAGTGAATGAAAGTTGTGAATTGGATATATGTATGAGTTGAAAATTAGTATTTTTTAAGAAAATTGATGTTTCGCGAATTACAGTGTAAACTACCATTTTGAAAAATAGCTTTTCGTAAACTCTTTTGAAATATAAAAAATAGACTTCTGATGGTAAGGGCCTGCAATGAAATTTACATGGGGGCTTTATAAAGCTAGGGTTTGGACTTAATTTTGACAATAAAAAGGGACTTTGCAGTGAGAAAACATCGTATCAAATACAAATATGACACCAAATTCATTATCTGAAATACATTATTTCCACCATCAAGGAAGATTGTGTTTTTCCCTGCAAAAATACTTTTGCTCTTAAAATATTTTATGAAACGCACATTAGTTATAATCACCATTATAACTACCATTAATACAGAAAATTGTGCTTATTTTTCTCGCAAAAATGCCTGTGACATATTATGCATTAATATATAATCATACAGTTGGAATTTTTTTAAGGCTTAAGTGGCAACTAGCTTAAAATACTGTAATGTAATGAATATGTAACTGAATAATAAATATGTAATTGAAACAGTAATGTAATACCATTCTTTTCATAATAATATCAGGCGTTAATGAGTTACACCAGTTTCTGAATAAAAACAGATTCGCACAATCAGGATTACTTTCAAGCACTTGATACAGGGCTACCGCGGTTCTTGAAAAATTTTAACAGTGGTAGTAAATTTAGGTTGTCTTATACGATCAGTGCTTACATACGCATGTGAGACCTGGACAATGACCCGTGGAGATGAAAATATGATAGCTAGATTTGAGAGAAAAATACTGCGAAGCAATTTTTGGTGGAATACGAATAAGTAAAAACGGTACCTGGTTTAGAAGATCAAACACGGAACTTTACAAAGCATATAAAGAACCTGATGTCATTAAATTTATCAAAATTCAAAGGATTAAATGGGCAGGCCACATTATGAGAATGGAGGATGGTAGGACAACCAAAAAAGTTTTCAGTGCCAGGGCAACAGGTACAAGAAAAAGAGGACGGCCAAACCTAAGATTTTTAGACTGCCTTGAAAAGGACCTACAAATTTTAAAGATAATAAACTGGAGAACCTTGGCTAAGGGAAGAATGTCTTGGCATAGGCTTATTGAGAAGGCCCATCCTGGACTGTCGTGCCAAGGAGAAGAAGAAGAAGTCACTTTAGGTTAATGCAAGAAGATATTTAGTATTTTAAGATACCACTCTATAGTTAGGTAGATTAGAAGCTGGAATTTTTATGCATATATATTTCCTTAGAAAACAATTTTTTGAGGTGGTTACACAGAAATTAAAATATCGAAATTTGTTTTATTTTCGTTATCGCTTAAAATTTTCAAGACCCACGGGAACCCTGTGTTATCAGAAATACGTTTATGCTTCAAATTTTATGTTTTCATTATTGCCAAATATTGAATGTTATAGCAAAAGGAAAAAAATTCTACGGTATTTATTGTTTTAAGTATGCGTTTGGAATCGAAAAAAAAAAATTTTTTTTTCCAGTTTTAAAAATTTTTTTGAATTCCTTCAGTATTTAAATTAAGATTTCACACACTTCTTTATATTAGATAGATACATCTTTCTGTGGTCAACTCATAAGTCACAATCAATCATGTGAGCAAACTTCTGACTGGACAGTCGAACAAAGAAGCGCAGGAAACGTCCCACAAACAGGTGGGCCCTCCAAACCAGGTGAAGTCATATTCTAAACATGTTTTCAATTAGGCTGGTCGTTCGTCACATTTGTATAGTTCGCATAGAAAACGCGTTTTCAGCCACTGATCTGTCCCTTCCCCTACACAACAAAATTGCGTTTGTCAGTAAACCCGCTCGAAATGATGAATGCGACAATTCGGACAAGGCATGTCAATGTCAGTAACTGATGAGGATCACTTTTCTGTTGGTGGATTCTTCTTGTTGAAAAGTCCTTCTAGAAGATTAGTATTTCCGGGAAGGGTTGCTTAGGGGTTAATAAAAATACCCAAAAAACCATTATTAAAAAAATATTGATTTGAATGCTATCATATCAGAAATGAAAAACGATTCTCGTTTGATTCACCAGGGTGTTTAAAAATTTCTTTCTCAAAAGAAATAAAAACTAATGGCTTTAATTCTTTTTTTGTTTTAAATTGCATTTCTTTTTTTTTTTATATATGTATGTACAGGGATGGTATGAGCGACCAAAAATAATAAAAGTGGTGACTAATAAAAAGCAAACATTTTTTCTTCCAGTTTACTGTTGAAAGTGAATGCAAAGAATGTTTTAAGTATGAATAATTTGTAGTGTAAGTCATGGTGGTAGTTACGACTGAAAAATTAAATACATTACATAAATAAAAATGAATTGAATTTTTAGCACTTTTTACATTTTTTGTCTTCCGTGCATCACTGCAGATGTGAAAAATAACTTAAAAGAAAAAGGAAGGTGGTAGGACACTTAACTAATTATATATTTATTTATATGCTAATTACTAAGCTACAACTTTTCTAAAAAAAAATTCGTTGACGAAATTTTATGATTCTACAAAGAAATACTAATAATTTAATAGTTTTGGGATACAAGTCTATATTTTCTGGGGGGGGGGGGAGTCTGTTCTCAAAATGGTTTTTAAGAGTCAGGCAGGATTGATTACTTCACACATTTTATTTTGTTGAAATTTTCAGGTTATGTTCTTTACGTAACTCTATTAAACATGCGAATTTTTTCTTCTTTTTCGAAAAAAATTTTTTTTTCAAAGTTTTGGGGACACCAGATCCTCTAAGATCTTGAGAAAACCACATCAATTTACAAAGGGCAATACATTTTATGTAACAAGTGAATCACGACAGTGACCATTATTTCTTGTTCTACTACGTTCACACAATCCATTAAGACGTAAATACTTTCAATGAACCTTTGTATCCAATGACATTAAATAATCTTTGACAAAAGGCTATTTCTCAAACTTTAACAGTCAAAACCTACTAGTACCAATAGTAAACCACAATGGTATATATTTCTGTGAATACATATCGTATCTAAGAAAATAAACTATTAATAATAGTTACTACTGCGTTTAAAATTGCTATATAGACAAACAATATATTTGATCTATTTACTCTAAATGGAATGAGATCCAAACCAAATGAATACATTTGAAAAGTTAAATTATAAAAAGTACAGTTTTTGACATATTTCTCCATCTGCTGTAAACGAGATCCAATACTGGATATAGCAATGTGTAAACGGGTGTAAATTTAAATTATTACTAAACTGTTTGTCTTATTAGCCTAAATCTTAATTCGATTTAGGGTAAAATAACGCATCGGAAACTTCAAAATATTAATAAATTGATTTCATTTGATGTGGTTTTATCCCGTTTGATTAATCCTAAAAAACTCTCTAGTATTTAAAACTTCATAAAAGTTTTTATAACTTCTGAACTATATTATATTATATGTATATATTATATGTATATACTATATTTTATAACTATTGTATCGTCACTTGTCTAGAGGAGAGGTTCCGGTGTTCCGTGGAACCCCAAGGTAAGTGATTGGCCCATGAAGGCGATTCTATTTTGATCTGAAAGAATTTTTTAAACCTGATTTATATCAAATCTCATTTAATTGCACATTTATTTAATAAGGAAGTAGATAAATGTACTACAAGTAGTCAAAACTATAAACGAAATATATCTGTCGATTCAAGTAAAACTAGAATAATATGAATATTGTGAAATTATACAGGGCGTTCCTCAATAGCAGCTTTTCATACGTAACGTCCTTGTAAAAAATCAAGTAAAAAAGTACACATATTAAATGCATTAATTTTTAAGCTAGGAAAAACAAAGCGCCATAGAAATCTACAGAACCACTACTGAGGAAGGCAGGAGTGTAAACATCAAAACAGATTTGATTGCTTGATGAAACTTAAAGAAGTTGAAAGGCAGTTTTTAAAAATACTCAAAGCTTCATCAGGCAATCAAACTAGTTTTGATATTTTCCATCTCACCATCCCCATTAGAGATTCAATATCATGGGTTAGAATCCCCTTATCGTCGGGCTAACCATGGGTTGTTTGCGCGAGATGTTTTTCAAATGTAGGTTAGTTCCATCAAAAGGTTCTCCACTAAGGATAGTTTGTCCCAATACTTGATCCAGGAGTTTCATTGTTTTCTGGGTTGGGTTAAAAATTGCTAGGCTTTGAAGTTGAACATTGATAGTTCAAAGATAAGCCAGCTGTTCAAAGTCGGATATAAAATAAAATAAAATTTCAAAAGCGGAGGATCAGGTGATACAGAGCTTGCCTCCTAATGAAGAGAGCCAGGTTTGAATCCCAGCGATGGCTAGTCGATACGAATTCTGCTCCCGAATCACACCAACCACAATGCTGACGTAAAATATTTATAAAGGTAGATGGATCCTGAGTTCGAATCCATTTGTCTTTCGGCTAACCATGAGAGATTTTTATGGTTTTCCTCTCTATATAACGCAAACGCGGACTAATTTCATCAAAAGGTCCTCCACGAAGGCTAGCTTGTCCTGATACTTGCTCCAAGAGTTCTCTTGTCTTCTGAGTTGGATTCAAAACTACAAAGCTAAGGAATTGAACATAGTCGTAAACCCACAAATGGATTACCTGTTCAACACCGGTTATAAAATAAAAGAAAATTTCGAGTGTTTTTGTTTCTTCTTCGCTTAAGTACTAATTTGCGACCCTTAACGAGAATTTTATTTATATTTCAATCGACAATGTACATAATTTTTTATATCATTTTGGCATGAAATTCTATCAGTTTGGCAACAGAAACGAAGCAAAAAACGCAACTTAAACTGCAATTAAACTAAGTTGATTATGTTTAAAATGCCTTTTAAGTTGCTTTGACATCGACGAAAAACGCGTGTTCAAGGAAAATTATTGCCGGTGCCCATTCATATTGTTGTTTACGTATCTTTTGGTATTTTTATAATAGTTTTACAATAAATTTAGAAATGGAATCTTTGAAAACGCGTCAGACTTATGGTTATAAATATTGTACTACGATCTTATGTCATTAAAATTCCAGCAAAAACATTTTATCATGCCTTAGAATTGAATGCGTCCGGGAAAAAAAAATCGCATGTAACAATGAAGAGAGACGAAAGTAAGACAAAGTAATCATAAGGAATAAAACACTATTTGAATTTTTTTCGTAGCCCTATTTATAAGATATTCATTACAAAATGAGTCGGTACATCCAAAAATCTTTAGTAGCAGTAAGGGTACTGTAAAATACTGGTTAATCTTACTGATGAATTTTGTTTTGTCATTTATTTAATATTAAAAATTAAATAAGAAAAAAAATTATTTTACTTACATAAATTTGTATGCGTAATTTTAAATTCAAGTTTATTCAAAATAATTATTTATTCAATTGAAATAAAAGTTTAAACAATAAATATTTTTTTAAATATGAAAATTTTCAAAATCAAGGGAACTGGAAAAATAATTATCATTGATTTATATATTTGAAATTAGGATGTTATTATCAAAGTACTTTTGATCCAAAAATTATCCAAAGTATTTTGAAAGAGATCAGATCACTTATAATATATTAATAGAAAAATGTTTTTATTTCAGTTAAAAGTTAGGTAAAAATATTCAATAGTTTATGATACGTTGATAAACATTATAAAAAAACATCTATCAGAAACAGGCAGTCAAGAAGAAAGTCAGGTCAAAAATTAAAAAAGACTTTTCAGGAAGGAATACCAACTAAAAAGTTATAAACTAAACAACTTTTTATTTATAGTGTGCTTAAGGAGACATTTTCTTCATTCTTTTAAATTCATAAACTAAAATTTTATTCTGAAAATTTAATAAACTATTTTTTTCATCACAGAATGACCTTATTCTCTAAAGGTATTTTTTTTACTTTCTATTATATTTTCACAATTAGAGTACTGAAAAAATCTCATTATTTTGTGATCGTCTAACTTTAATTTAATTTGCCAAACTTGATAAGAATCAAGGTTTCTAAATACCTTAATAATTTCTGTATATTTGAGAATACAGAATTCTATATACAGAAAATAAACAAAAACAAAAAATAAAATATCTAACATTTAGTTATTTTATATATTTTTTCAAATATCGAACTTATTTAAGAAGAACACAATTTATTAATTAGAACTAAACTGATTGCTATAAGAACAATACAAAACTAATTGGACGGTAAAAAAAAACATAAAAAAAGCACCAGCGGATAAAATTTAATAAATAAAATAAAAAATATTACAAGTTGTATTTTAATTAAATAATAAATTACAGTAAAAGTTCAATATAATAACAATTCACAATAGTAATGGAAAATGCCATTATAGCGAGCTTGTTTTCATAAACAAATTAACATATTTAACGCTAAAATGTAAATGGGTATCCTTTTACACACTAAACTTCCCTAGCATTAAAACAAGCTAGAGACTAACATCAAGTCGCCAAAACACAACACAAAATACAATGAAATGCTTCATTAATAGCACTGAATGTGAATTTCAATTGCGAGCTGTCAAGAGGGAAAGCACGATAGATTGTGCTAAAAAGGTGCATTCTTTTGAAAGTATGCAGAAGAATTTCCAAAAACAGCAAAAGAATTTCTTTCTAGGAGGATTATAACTTATTTGGTGGTCACCAACACATACTTGCTTTATTAACGTTTAAAGGTGAAAGCAATGAAATGATGCCCAATTTTGATTTTTTTTTCTTTTATATTATTACCATTTTCATGTACTTAATGTATTAGCATTTTAATTGTCACTTGGAAACTCATCTCATATACAAATTCCTAGCAATATGCTGTACTCATTATTATATTGAGCTTTTATTATATCATAGTGAAATCATAACAGCACTTTGTATTAGAAAAAATAAGGCTAAAAGAAAAATATATTTTTTATTAGGAATAGCAGGGCAACTATGACCCCTGACAAAAAAAGGAAATATCTAACCTTTTATTAGATCTTTCTTCAAATACATATATTTAACTTAATACTATTTAATGAATTAATTTTAAGAACGAAATTTATTGCTATTAAGTACAATGCAAAATTGGGTGTAAATTATTTTCAAAAAGCTTTATAACATTAGTTCTAAAAATGATTGAACTTCAATGTTCAGAATATTTCAACAAAAAACAGTAAAAACTGTGAAAAAAATATTTTTTTAAAGATGGTAAATACCTGACATGGTAAATAATTTGGTAACCTTAATCCTCACTGACAATACAACCCTACTGATAGTCTAACTTGTGATTGCCAAACAACAGAATAACATCAAACGAAACCCCTGTCCTGTTTTAACCACATGACTTTGTTAATGAATTGTATGTTTTTAAATTGCTTTTCACTTTTAATTTCAGAAATTTTTTACGTTCATTATCAGATTTGGCATGATTGATAAAGTAAAACTAAGTTAGTTTTAAGAGAGACATAATGCATATTGACATGTATTCTAGAAAAGAATATAAATATTATAGGCAGTGAACACCCTGTAAATTACAGAACAGCGATGAGACATCTGTGCAATTCAAATGCAATGACAGAAAAATTACTGTCAGCAAGGATCTAATCTGCCCCATAGAAACTGGGTCCTGGAAGTTTTTGTACTTGTCCCCACCCAGAGAAAGATTGGGTGTTCTCCATTTCCAGCATTCACATGGCGGGTCCATGAACATGAACATGGTGGGTCCGCAAAATTAAAAGTTCCTAAAATGTAAGTTAAGAACTTTTCTAGAATGGTCTAAAGATTGGTTTCAAGTAACAACTGTATTCTTGCATGAGCAAGAGTATCACGATACCCAATTTCTTAATATGATTCCAATTTCAAAAATAGTTTTATAATCTATTATTGCTTTTATTAAAATTTATCAAGTCCTTTAAATTGTAAGGTATATGAAATTTTATATAATCTTAAGCATTAAAGTACCTTATTTTATAACTGACAAAACCCATTGCTCAAACATAACCAGTTGAATAGCTATTGAGAAGTACATTTAAAAAAAGTCATACTTTAAAAATTTTATTCTTTAGTTTCAAACATTACTTTTCAACACCTAAAAATTCAAGAAATTTTGGACTTCTAATAAAGTGATTATTGAGTAAATATTTCTTAAGGTAAATGAATTTAATATTTGAGTAAAAACATTTCCTCACAATTAGATCTAGGGAGAGAAAAAAATATGTAAATAACATAAGTTTAAACTTCTTATTTTTTAAATTGTCTCTGCCTATAACGTTTTGAAAAATATTTATTTTTCTTCTGAAGAATTGGTTTTGTGTTTAATTTTGTATAGAAATAAATGGCTAATTTTTTTTCCTAATGCGTTAACATTTTGTCAATTCAGGCATTTACAAGGCTTATTTGTTGGTCACTCTTTCAGGGGCACCATATTAGGTGGGCCAATGATGCTCCCACAGTAAGGACAGATAGTTCAGAGAATGAAAGAACATTCATGCCACGCCAGGATTCAAATCCAGAACCTTTTCAATGGAAGACCAGTTCCCTGATCCCTACAGTGCAGTTGGCTTGATAGTTAATATAGTAATTACCAATATTTTTTTAAATCAACAAAAAAAGCTTATATTATTATAATGTGTAGTTAAAAGAATCATTTAGATGTACAATTTAAAGAGTTTAAGCCAGGATAAATGATGAAACCCAAGCAATTAATATGTATTCTTAAATTATACGAAATATTTTTGTTGAAGACATCGGATGACTATGATAAAAGCAAATGAAGGATAGTAGTTTTTAATAATTGCCACAAAAACGTGATGTTTGTGCTTTAATTATTATTTGAAACAAGTATAAATTCATTAAATAACCATAAATAGTTTAAACACTAAATTTAGAGTATTGCTTTTCTTCATAAAAAAAAAGAGCTGGAGCAGTTTGTTGTAGCACAGGGTGCTTTGATTTGAAAATAAAATCTTAATAAAACAGTGTCTTTCAATGAAGAATGTAGTATAAGGTGAAATTTGGCATTTGCCGCCTTCTCTAAGAACCCTATCTGCAAACTTCAAAGTTAAGAATCAAATTTACAAGACTTATCAACAATGCATAGGAGAGAAATTAATTGATGTTAACTGTCAATCTTATTAACCCTTAACAAAATAAAACCCACGAAACTCTTCAGAACCCTTTACACCCAGAGAGCCACACAAACAACACTTGGTCGTAGTTCACATGTAGATGTATTTTTGTGACGTTTTATAATTAAGAGATTAATATTATCATTTTAAAAATATATCAGTTATTGTAAAAGACAGAAATAAAGTAAAATAAATCGAAAATTAAAATATTGTATACAAGATTCAACAATACACTGGGGCTTAGTTTTCAGAGCAAAATACAAAACAAAAATCTACATTGCACATTTTTATGTGCACTGAAGATGATGTATAGCATTGAAATTTGCACGTATTTTGAACATATATATTTGAGAACTATTTTTTATCTTGTATCTGTCTTTTCTTATCATTCTCGAGGTTTTTGATCTTCTTAATATGCTAGTCGTAATTTTTTATAAATAACCATCTCAGGATCGCTCCCCTGAAATCTGTAAAAAAAAAAATTTGTTTTAACCCTGTATACATTATAATAGCAGGAAACACAATTATTGTGCTCTTGTGTGAGGAAAAAAATAATGTATTGGGATAACTATATTATTTTTAATTGCTGAAAAAACTTAAGAGAAAAAAGGAACAGCTGAACATACTTAAAAATGCCACAGTAGATGAAATATCCTTTAATACCCCACATATTGCACACTGAGTAATCACCATTTTTAAAAAGACTAAAATAAGAAATATAATTCCTAGCATTCTTCCTGTTATTTTAGGTGATTTTTTAATTCCCTGTATTTTCAAAGGTGCTACCAGAAGTCGCAAAAGCGAAATGCAATGTCAGGCAAAAGAGTTTTTGACTTTCAGTGTTGATAAGTATAATTCCAAAGAAACACAAAGTTTTTTTCATCACTTTATTATACAACAAACTTTAGTCAACAGAAAACAAACAAATAAATGTAACACATACAAGCAACATATAAAGCTAACTTATCAAAAATGCACCTATTTCTAAGTATTCTGAGTTAGACATACATATTTAACAGCTAGCACCAAAGAAAAAATATATAACTAAATGTTTTTGAGATTCTATATATTCCATTATGTTTCTTTTTCATAAAGCATTGCCTTATTCAAATTTTTGAAAACACAAACAGCCACTGTTTTACATATTCCTTCTGTGGGACTAGGAGTGGAGCATTATCACATTTATTGTCGGGATACAACCTCAAATGTAACTAAATTTATTTTTAATCGGAAAACAAAAATTAAATAAATTGAAAAAAAAAAGGATGGAATGTCTTTCAGGGTGTGTAGCCAAATCTTTCAACAAAAAATACGCACCTTTTTAAGCACTCAAGAAAATCTTTTAAAGCACTATATACATTAACAAAATGCAAAATAATTTTCAAAGACTTTACATGATCATGATAAAATAACTAGTTTCTGACAAAGAACTCTTTTCTTGATTACCATTATAGCTCATACTTAGCCATTATAAAATGATCAAGAGATTTTTTGGTTCAATATCAGAGGGTGGAAAATGAAGCCTGAAATTGAGAATATCTTGCAAATTGCAGTAGAGTTGCAGATGAGAGAGCAATAATCTCACCGAACCCAGCTCAGTGGATGCACATGCAAACTCGCAAGTATTTCATCAAACATGTAAAATGATTGGCACTTTCATAGGCTATGGACGACAGTACGCCCAAAATAAATTGTGGTTGAATGAATTGGAAAACGTGTAATAGAACAATGTGAAAAGCATGCTTTTGCATAATACATAGTGAAAAAGCACATGGTAAAGAAAAAATGATTTTCGAAAAGGGAAGATTAAGCGCTTTTTAAGAACACCCAATGAAAAAAGCATCTTTAAGCACTTTTTAAACGCTACACACCATGTCTTTAAGTGTGTTGCAAAAAATTAAAATAAAAACCAATAAGGTTACAAGATCAGTAAATAAATCTATAATTAAATTACATTATTGAAAATGCATAATAAATTATAAAAATAATTGAAACAATTTAGTAGTAGTTCATTTTGATTGAATAAAAAATACAATTACAGGTTTACTATTGTTGAATATAAAGGAAATGATAAAAAAAAATGCTTTATTAAAAAACATAGCAGAAAATATTCATTTATTTATAAAATTGTAAAGAATTTTTAAATAGCAAAGCTTTTGAAAATTTTAACAGTTATTTTGCTTATTTAATACAAAATTATATCAATGAGGTAGTGTAACTCCCACAAATATTTGTACTTTACCACCACTGAAGTAAATACAAATTCTAACCAAATTAAATAAGGGACACAGACAAAATTTCACTAAAAAATAGCTATGTCATATTCTGTTGATTCGATTTACGATCACAAACACTTAAAGAGTATGCTATTAACATAAACTTCTCCAAAAACATAAATAGGAATCAATTTAAAGCAAATTATTATTTATATATTTACACATTTGATCTTCCCCTTTAGCAGAACAATGAAAAGTACCATTTCCTAGAAATAAAAATAAGAATATTAGATACACAAATTACAAATTTTTTTTATATAGTTTAAAACATAAAAAAATATAAACTAAATTAATAAATAGAAACTTCACTTGGTTAAAACAGTAAAATAATAGTCAAATTTAGTGAAATCTGAAATAGCGAAAATTTCAATGTAACAAATCATTTCAGAATCCCCAATGAATCTCTATGGAAATAATGGAACAAAATAAACAATATTACGAAATTGATAATTCGATTTAACAAAGGTGAAAATAAGCAACAATTCTCATTTCTTCTTATGATCAAAACACTTTTCCATTCTTCAAAAGTACACAATGATCTCAAAATTCATATATTTTTGCAACTTCAAAATAAAAGGTTTCAGATATGAAAGGGACATATCAAAAAAGGCTGATCATGTGAAAGGGACCGCCCTGAAACCCCAAACCATTCATGTTCGAAGAAGTAAAAATACATGTGGCTTTTCAAAAGAGTGATTTCAAGTTCAGTTTTTGAAAACGTGCATAATTTGGAGAAGTTTGTAATTTTTACTGGTTCTAAATAATTTGTATAGAAAAAAACTATGGATTGCATAATTTCTGATAGGTAAGTGATACATAAATCCATTGTTCCTTTTAATTGAATTGTTTTTGTGAGCTTTTAAAATATTGGTTAGTTAGTTAGGGTAAGAGCTTAGTTAGGTTGTGAGCTTTCAAAATATTGGTTTTGGTTAGTTAGGGTAACTACTATTATACTATCTTATAAATCATCATAATACAATGAACTACTTAATTTTATATAATTAACAAAATAACTTTTCACTTAACCTTGCTTACCATTATTTTTTACCACTAAATGTATGTCCTTCTTGTAAATACAAAAACACAGATGAAAAGTCTCGATGTGGAAATCCACTGTTTGACATAATACGATAAATTTGGTGAGCTAAAGATCCTAAAGGAGTGGGTGATGATGTCTTAGTTGCAGCTAATTGAGCTAATCCTAAATCCTGAGGAAAAAGAATAATATATATGAGATAGTTTTAACAAACATAAAATTATTAACAAGCTTTTTGTAATACTAAACCAGTGATTCTCAACCTTTTTTTTTTCTTCTTGCAGCACACTTTTAACAATTTCGAAATTTGGTGGCACACAAAGAAAAAATAAGTTTAAAAATTGTTTACTTAACCTATAATACACTGTGTAAAATAGTTTATGATAATAATTTTAAATGTAAAATAAAATAATTGTACTACAAAAACAGCAGTACGTTTATTAAGGGACTAATTACAAGTTAACTGCTATCATTAGATTTTCTTGCTATTTATTGATTGTTAGCTTTTTTTTTATAGTTATTAATCGTTAGTTTTTTTACATGCTATTTTTTGTTATTCTTTGTTAACTTGTTTTTTTGGGCTAATTATTAATTGTTAGCTTGTGTTTTTGTTAGTCATCCTTTGTTAATTTGATTTTATAACTACTAATTGCATAGCTTATTTTAATTGTTAGCTTTTATTTCCTTTTGTAAGTTAATATTTCAGTTGCTTTCTTTTGCTAATTAGTAATTACTCATTTTAAGATTGCCAGAAACAGGACTATCGTCGACACAGCGGTAAAGTATGGAAAATTTTTAAAAAAAGTACATAATATAATATTATATATATACTTTTATTTAAATTAACCTTACTGGTAATGAAAAAAGCATTATAATTTTTACCATATGACTTATAAAATTTGGCGGCATACAAAAGTGCTGCAGCACAGTGGTTGAGAATCACAGTACTTAACAGTCAGGGCCGGATAAAGAGCCTCAGAGGCCCTAAGCACTAAAAGGATATTGATGCTCCTTAAATGTAATTAAAAATATCAACACAAATAAAAAAATATTTTTTTTAATATAATATAGTTAAGTAAACAAAAATAAATTTATATAACTGCAAAATTAAATAGTTTTTGCAGAGGGTCTGTAATGGGAATTAAAATTTTTCAATTAACTCTTTGAAGAGTTTTCAAACTAATCACATTTCTAATTTTAGAGCCAAACTAAAATAATTTTGACAATCCTGAAGTTTTATTTTTGAAAAAATTCCCTGTCCCACAAGCTATTAATTTTCATTTTGATTCCATAAAATATAACATATTTTAATTAAACTTTCTGAGTGTACCATTATGTCTTTTAACGTTTTTTAATTTTTTGCTAAAAATTAAGTGAAAAAAATACTTTTATTGTGGGTCTCAAGTAACAAAATCATGTAACGAAAAGCATCGAAATTTTGACTCTTTTCAAACATTAACAGGTCAAAAACTGAGAGCTACGTTTGTGAACTGAACCATATGAACCAATGAAACTTGAGAACCATGTTTCATAAACGGACTAAAAAGAAAAAATAATTTTATTTTTGTCACATCAAATTTTGTGTCATCAACAAAAATTATAGGCGCATCACTTTCTTAAATTATTTTATTCTACATTATAATACAAAATAAAATTTTTATTACAATCAATTATTACAGGGTGGCCACTCAAATCAGGTTTCAAATTTCCCTGATTTTTCCAGGTTTTCCAGTAAGAATCTTAAAATTTCCAGGTCAGAGTGTTTTTTTTTTTGTCTTCTGCTAAAGTGTTGTATGTTATATGTTATTTTTTATTTAAAGTGTTATTTTTTTAATATATCATCTTGAATAGATATGGAGGAAACATGTTTAGCTTGCAGAAAATAACACTTTTATTGAATAAAAAATATTCTTAAGTGCTAAATAGCTTTTGCACAGAATGTACCAAATAGCTATGACCCAAAACAACTTTAGATAAGTACTGTTTAATATACTTCTATTAAGGAAAAGAAGATAATTCCAGGTGATTAGAAACCAATAAATTTTTATATTTATCTACATTTCAATATAGAGCCATTTTATACTGTATTTTATCCAAACAGTGCTCTTTATAAAATTCATTGAAATAATTTTCCTTAAATCAATATCATAAGTCAAATGTTTAAATAATGTTGTTTGTTTCGAATTAGCACTATTATTTTAAGGCATATTCAGCATTTGTAAAGGAAAAATTTTTAAATTTTTTGTTCAATATTTCATAGAAGAAAAAAACTAGATAAAATTCTTAAAATTTTATTCTTTTTCTTATTAGAAATTTGAATATATTAAGAATTCCAATCTAACATGGTTTCCTAGTTTAGATAAGATAATTGTTTTTACATCTAGGCAACTCTGTGGTGTCAGAAAAAAATTAACATTAATTTCTTAGAAAAACTATCTTATAAAACAAAAGTTTATAATCATCAAACTTTTACATAAATATTTAATATATCATAAACCTATCGAAAAACAATTTGTTTAATAAAAACTGATTATTATAAGTTCAAATTAAACGGATTATTAAATGGCTGTCGGATGTAAATTGCATGAAAGCAAACAATGATTACTAATTTATAAATTGTCTAAACTCTGTGAATTAGTTTGTAATTTAAATGCAAACTCGACTGAATTTTGAAGCAGACATTTAAATAAAAAATTCGATGCAGTTGCTTGTGAAATATGATACATAGTGAATTCGAAATTTTTTACTTCAGTGTCAGACTCAAATTTCTCAAATTGGATAGAAATTTAAATTAATGATAACCATTATAATGACTGAAAATAACTTTAATTTTAATCTTAATGCTATAAATATTAATTTTCAATTAAATAGCTTCCTTAAATTTAAATTGTCTTATATTTCCTGTTGGAATGGTTAGATTAATATGTTTTATAACATTTTCCATCTTATAAAACTCATATTTAAGCAATATTTTCTTAAATTTAATCATTTAAAAAATCATGCAATAAGAAAGTGTTTTTGTTTTTTTTCATTTTTAAAAGAAATACGGGAAAAAATTTTGAAAGAAATCACTAGTTTTATATCCAATAAAAAAAAATTCTATTGAAAAGAAAAATAATCACTGTACATTAAAAATAAAAACATTTTTTTACTGTATTATTAGTCTATAACAAATTTTTCTGGGCACAGGAAAAAAAATAATAATAGCTTTATTTATTGCCTGCATAAAATTAAATAATCTCTTTGTAGCAGACAATATTTACCGATACTTACTTTTTCTTCTATTTAGTGGCATAGCTAGCAATGAACAAGAAAGAGCATATGTCCGTTTGTAGCATAAAAGATGGGCCAAAGTTTTGAAAAAAAATTAAAGATGAATTCCAGAATAAATTTTTCTCTCTTTTTAATACCCCTCTTCAGTTTTGTTGACCAATTACAGGACCAATAAATAACTAATGATTTTTATCCCATTTACCTAAAAATTGAATAGGATGTGAGTTATTGTTGTAGTTTGCTATGCAAGTTGGTTTAATATTTTTTTCACAAAATTATTTTTTTCTTAACTCAAAAAAAAAAATAAATAAATAACTACAGAATGTTCTGAATTTT
This sequence comes from Parasteatoda tepidariorum, assembly GCF_982258835.1. Taxonomy (NCBI): domain Eukaryota; kingdom Metazoa; phylum Arthropoda; class Arachnida; order Araneae; family Theridiidae; genus Parasteatoda; species Parasteatoda tepidariorum. The sequence continues at coordinate 64,010,391 of NC_141766.1, forward strand.
TTTCTCTCCAAATAGATAAATTTTTCAAGTTCTAAGCAAAATGATTGATTGAAAATGTACTAAATGAAGTGAAATTGTTACTAAAATAATTAAAACTGAGGTGCTTACCTCAAATAAATACATAAAATAAAATTAAAAAAATATCTAAAAACTTCATGGATCAATTTTAAGTTATAATATAAATAATGAACAATTAATTAATTCAGCTCACAGACTAAAAGCAGATTTTTTAAAAAAAAACTACTTTTATAAACAGAAGCAAATATACTAATCCTTTATTCCGCATTCACCACATTTTTGTCTTTCCTAAATTGCAGAGTCCCATAATCACCAAAGAGGTCAAAGATTTCTCCATTCATTTCCCAACATAAAAGAGTTTGAAATGACATTTTAGTTTAGCAGGGTAATAATGAAGAGAATTTTAATGCAAGTAAAGTATTGCTGAGTTGATGATATTTCAACTATTTTACATTAAATGTACATCTAAATAAAAGTGGATATAACGGATGGTAAAATAATTTAAAGTAAGAGAAAAATTCCAGCTTTTCTTTGAAATTCCCTGATTTTTCCAGGTTTTTATCCAAATTTCCCTGATTTTTCCAGTGTAAAAAAATTCCCTGATAATTCCAGGTGGGTGGCCACCCTGTATTAATTACACTCAATTTATTTATAACAATCAAAAACATTCTGCACATTTAATGTGTTGAATATACAGTTAAAGTTCTGAATTAATAATAAGTTAACTTTATAATTAAATGATTATATCTTACTATATTTTGATTTCTTGTCTGCGAAAATAAACAACAGAAAGTAAGTTTTGTATTTATGTCATCGACTGATAGAGCGATTTCTGTATAAGGCACAATGTGCTTGTATAATATTTATATATAACAATAAAACAATGTGGTTATATTTTATAACAAATCTAATACACGCAATGTTATTTTAAGATAATTATGTGCTTAGAAAAATATTACATTTTCTTTCTATAGCAAGATAATCATAAATTAGAAAAATTTAGATTATGGAAAGTTTTATTAGCATACAGTCCTTCACGCTTAATTGCATATGAGCTAAACTCACTTATACAAAATAATAATAATAATATCACCAAATTCTTTTATTATATGAAAATGTTAAATCTCTTCATAATTTTTGTTAAAAGGTAAGTGAAAAATATTTTTATTGTGGATCTCAGGTTAATATTCCCATAAAAAAGACAGATTTTAAAGAATTTTTATAGGGAATACTACAAAAGCATATAAAAGCTCAATACAGTATAAAAACAAAATTAATAATCAATACAACAAACAACTCTGTTCACTATAAACAGAATTCAATACCAGTTTATTAACAAACAGGAAATATCTCAAAAAGATATTTGATCACTTTCTAAGTAGCTGAAATGCTTCAAATTCAACTCTTATTCTATTGACAAAACAAGTTACGATTGCTTCCGAATAACTGATGTTTCAGAAGCTGGTTCTGAAAGCTATGTTTATAGTCATTTCATTACTAAAGGGAATTTTTCGTTACAGTAAATACCAAATCCTTCTTATATTGAGTTTTGTATAAAAGTGGTAGACTGATATATTGATTAATTTATAACACACAATATGCTTTTATATTGGATTGTACTGAGCATTAATTTTATTAGAAATTTACTTGGAGAAGGAGCTAAACGAAAAAAAATCTATCAGTTTTATTTATTTATATATTTTGTTTACATATTCTGATGGGAATAACAAAATGATTCATGCTTGCCTATTTGTCTGACCACAGCACAGCGAGGTTTTAAATGCAAATACATATCAACTGACTATAAAAAAAGACTACATGCAAGTGAGAGAAAATTTAATTATAATCAATTAGAAAACTTCTCTTTTCTCACTTTCAAAGCTTTTAAATCAGTTAAATTTAAAAAACAACTTATCAATCAATTACATTGATACAGATCAATTTTTAATTAGTTAAAATAACTTAATAATTTAACTAGTATTTTTTATTGTGTTCAGGATCTTTGAATGTGCATAAATAATCTAATATTATTTTGAGAAGTTTTATATTGTTCAAATATGATTTTAAAAAAGGATTAGAAATGTTTTAATACATTAAGTTAATGCACTAATATAATATGCTGCTTTATATTATATTTATTATAAAACAATATACAGCAGAGCACCAGTTATCCGAACCCTTATTATCCGAACGTCCAATTATCCAAAATATGTCTGAATTGGGTTTTTTTTTTTAAAAGTTTAGAATACTTTTTAACCTGTTGACTATTTTTCTAAATTAAGAAGAATAAATAATATCCCCTACATCCGAAGACCATATTTAATTTACAACCCTTTTAGCAGTTTTCTTATAGCAGCCATACATACATGTATCATGATACAGTTAAACCTACCAACCCCTTTACAACTGAAAATTATCTTCGAAGAATGCGAGCTTCATTTTGATAGTCTACAATGGTTGGAATGCAGAAGGAGTTTTTGAATAGATAAGTGCTGAAGTTTTATAATTGGGGAATGGGTAGTTGTCACTTATGGTTAATGATTAGTGATTACAGTGCTTGGAATAATAAATCTTGGAATAAAATTCTTAACAGAAAAACTGAAGTTTCTGAACCAGTAGATCTTTCGAATGAAAATGATGAAATTGTTGCTGAAATTTTGAATGAAAATCGGAACTCCACAGACGAAGAGGAAGAAGTAAGCGATCAAGTTCAAGATAGTGGACCTTCTCATATAGAAGCATGCAATTCATTAGATATTGCAATGAATTGGCTAGAACGTCAAAATGATGCTGATCCAGTTCAGTTGATTTATTTAAAAAGAATATAGGAAAAATGGTTGCTAAAAAAAAATGCATCTCCTTTGAAATGAAATCTTTGCTGGATTTCTTTTGCAATGGAAAATAATGAAAAATATGGTAAAATCAGTAACTGACAAAAAAAATTTATAAAAAACTGAAATATGATAAAAATAATTCAAAATGAAAAAAAATTTAAAAAAAAAGTTAATTATAAATATTTAAAAATTGAAGGTAAAAAAACTTTTAAACACGCCAAAGCTATTTTAGATAGTACTACCAGTCCTAAGCCTACAAAAGGTGCGAAGGGAAGTTAGTGCATAAATAATAATCATGTACACTAGATTTTAAACAGTTTTCCAATGATCCGAATCATGTTCGGTCCCGAGCAGTTCGGATAATCGGTGCTCTACTGTATTATATTTAAGGTATCCGACTAGTGTCGACAGCTTTTATTAAAAATATTTACATAAATTTCGAAAAACTTTTTTTTTATTATGTGTAAAACTAGCGAAAAAATTATCATTATTATTTTCTTTTTATAAGGCCATTTTTGGGTAAAAACAGGGTTGCCATAGAAAAAAAAATTAACAAAATAGTTGCTTTTAGAAGCCTAATGCATGAAAATAGTTGTCAAAATAAGAACAAAAATGTTTCAATAATATGACTGAAATTTTATTAAATGACTTAATTGTCATATATTATGATCCATTTAGTCAATTTGGTGGCAATTATGATAATTTTTATATAAAGTTATGTTAGTTTTCCAGCACTAAATTTTTATATAAAAAAATTTGTATATTTTCAGAAAATTAAATACATTTAATTACTAGGATTCATTCAAAAAAATACTTAAAAAAAACATACTTTTGTAGTGTATCTACCATTACAAAAATATAATACTAATTCACTAATATATAAGACATGTTAACTTGATACTACGGTGGGGTACCTTTTTATAGACAAAGGTTTAAATTTTCGATACTGTAGAAAACCGATTATCCGAAATCATTGGGAGCATCGCTATTCCAGACAACTGATTTTTCCGGTTTTCTGAATCGATACAAAACACTATTTTTTTTATTGTTTATGATACCCAAGGAAAAATGATAATAATAGCTTTATATATTGCCTGCATAAAATTAGATAATCCTTTTGTAGCAGACAATATTTACTGATATGCCTTTTACTTCTATTTAGTGACATAGCTAGCAATGAACAAGAAAGAGCATATGTCCAGTTGTAGCATAAAAGATGTGCCAAATGTTTGGAAAAAATGTTTTATATGAATTCTAGAATAAATTTTTATCTCTTTTTTATACCCCCTCCCCAGTTTCATTGACCAATTACAGGCCCAATAAATAATTAATAATTTTCATCCCATTTACCTAAAAATTGAATAGGATGTGAGGTATTGTTGTAGTTTGCTATGCAAGTAGGTCTAATTTTTTTTCACAAAATTATTCCTTACTTTACACAAAAAAATAAATAAATAAATAAATAAATAACTGCAGAATGTTCTGAAATTATTTTTTTTCTAAATACATACATTTTTCAAGCTCTAAACAAAATGATTGATTTAAAATGTTCAAAATGAAATTAAAATGTTACTAAAAAAATTAAAACTGAGAGATGCTTATCTCAAATAAATAAATTAAATTAAATTAAAAAAACATATTAAAATTCAATTGATCAATTTCAAGTTGTAATATAAATAACTTAAAGTACAACATAGTTGCAAAAATTTTATTGGGTTACTGAGGTGAAATACATTATTTTAAATTAACCTGAAGGAATATTTATATTGTTTCTCTTCATATTTTACTTCATTTTATTAAAAAAAGGTGAAATAAGAGATGAAAAAAACAAATGTAATGAAAAGAAAAGCAGTGGTGTGTAAAAATAATTAATTATTAATTTAAAGTAAAAATATTTATTATTAGCAAAATCTTGCTTTACACAAAAAATAATTTGATTATATTAAATCCTAGTGCTACAGTACAATTAATTATATATTTTGGTGCCGCATGTAAAACATCAAAAGCCCCGCATCGACATTGTCGCAGAACGTTACAGAGTTCCTGCAGAAAGATTTTTCTTTTGAAAAGTAAAAAATTTACATTTCGTTTTTTACAGAAATTTACGCGTAAAATATTTGTATCATGCATTTAGATAATCACTTTTTGATGCGCTCAATTTACACCGAGACTATCGTAAGTTGATGTAATGTTTCAATTGTATTTTCAACAGTCATTTACTGATTTTCACTAGTTTTTTAAAAATCCAAACAATATGGAAAATTCGAATCATGCATTTGAGCATTTATTTTTTAAGGCAATAATTCTATCAAATTTTTGGAAGTTATTGCTATTTATTTCTTCCTAGTTTTTAAATCCAATACATTTTACACAATATTATTTATTACAACAACCCTCATTTCCATACGAAAGAAGCGTTTGAGGAGTCTGACTTATGTAATTCCGTCATGGAATTTTTTTTTTTGGCAATTACTACTATGGATTTCATGATATTTAATAATATTTTTCTTATTATTGTGATGATTATTCACAAAATGCGAAGAAGTAAATAGTATGTGCATCCCCCCCCCAACAAAATGCGAGAATATCACCCATAATATTAGAATAAGAAATTATTACATGTTCAATTAGAAAAATTATAGTTTTTTTTGTAAACACAGCATATTTGTTATTTTAAATTAGTAACATATATGTTTTTTAGAATTAAAAGTATCTTACAGAAAGATATTAGTGCTAGAGAGTTTAGTCGCAGATAGCTCAAAAAAAACCTCTGCCGCAGAGATCAAAAGTTTATCTTGAGAATTTTTTTTTAAAATCAAAATGAGAAATGTTTCTACATATTTGTGCAAGATAAACTGTTTTGTTATAGTTTACCTTAATTATTATTCTTTCCATTTTCTATTATAAATGTGATTTTTTTTTTAAAAAAAACTGTACTTTGTTACCTTTGTCCCTTACCACGGTTGAAAATTTCAAATGATGTTGCCCTTCTTTTAACAGCCTATGACTTATTAAAAACTGATATTTATAAGTTAAAAATCATTATTTCTAAATCTTCAATTTTTTACCTTGGAAATGATACCTAGTTTACTTAATATTAAGTTTAAAATTTTGGTCATCCAGTTGCCCAACAGGAAACCTGTCCCTGTACAGTGCAGAAGAAAATAACAAAGTTTTGCTTTCCTTCATTTTAATAAACCAATATAAATAATTATTTTTTTCCATTCTAAGTTTCTATATCATTTAACATGTTTTCCATATATTCTTTGGTTTTTGCCAGCGTTTTAGGGCAGAAGGAGAAACAATTTCAGAAATCTCAAAATAAAAGTTATCATGAAATCCAGAAAATCAGCATCAATGCAACAATTGTAACAATTTTGCTATTAGCCATTGGTTGACTTTGCTGAGAAAAATAATTCATTGGACAAAAGCTTTCAGAAAAAGAGTGCAAGATAAAATCTCTAAATAAATTATAACCAATTATCTTTTGGAGAATTTTAGAAAGCTAAAAATACAAAAACATTTTGAATAATTTTGTTAAAAGAAAAGAATACCCCCAAAGCATCGGAACAAACTTGAACAATTAATGAATTCAGCCCACAGACTAAAAGAAACAAAAGCAAATATCCTAATCCTTCCTTCCACATTTTTGTCTTTCTTAAACTGTATAGTCCCATAATCTCCAAAGAGGTCAAAGATTTCCCAACATAAAAGAGTTTGAAATGGCATTTTAGTTGAGCAGGGTAATAATGAAGAGAATTTTTCTTCAAGAAAAGTATTGCTGAGTTGATGATATTTCAACTTTTTGTATGGTAAAATAATTTAAATTAAGAGAAAAATTCCAGCTTTTCTTTGAAATTCCCTGATTTTTCCAGGTTTTAATCCAAATTTCCCCAACTTTTCCACGTTTTTTCAAGTATAAAAAAATTCTCTGATAATTCCAGGTTTTCAAGGTGGGTGGCCACCCTGTTTTTCATGTCTGATTTTATAACTTAAAATATCGTCAGCATTAATTAATTAACATATTTTAGATTAAGTCCTTGAATTATTAAGATTGAGTATGTGAAAATGTGATCATTAGATTAGATGAAGAGTTATTCTGAGGTGCTTTTTTAATTTTGCTCACAGTATGTCAAATTTGGTCATTTTAACACAAGCTGGAGTAGAAATCCTGACTCCTCTTAAAAGCAAATTATTCATTTGATCTAAAACTTTATTACATTACAAAATACATTTAATTACTAGGATTCATTCAAAAAAATACTTTAAAAAAATATACTTTTGTAGTGTAAAAATTAAACTTTTATTACATTATAAAATGTATCTACTTTTTCCATATTAATTTTGAAACTAAATAAACTTTTCCATTGACAAGCATACATAATTGGCAGTAGAAATAATCTATTTAAAATTCATTAATTAAATAAAGAGTTACCCTATGAAAATCCCACAATGTCGTAACAACATTTTCAATCATCTATAAATGGGAAGGAGGAACAAAAGTTAAACTAACTTATTGGTACTTTTGATGTCAGTCGTAAACAGGGTTCGAAAGAACCCGGGGATTTTTGAAAAAACTCGGGGGAAATTGGGTTTTTGCGTTTCGTGATCATAAACTTTAAAATTTTATTGTGAAAATATTTTTATTTATTAAATAGTGTTGTATAAGCTAAAAAATAGAAATAAATCCAAAAAGTTTATATAAAATATCTATAATAAAATTAAAACAAGTTTAAATAATGCACTATCCCTAATGCATGTTTGAATCTTTATTGTTAAATACATAACGTTAGAAAGTGATAGAAAGTAAAATTAAAATTACGTATAATTATAAAGAGTATCAGTTACTTGTCCCATTTTTCAAATATTTAACCTTAGAAAAAAGACTGCATTTTCAGATAAATTTTAACTTTATAATTTCAAAAAACAAATTCATCTTAAAAATATAAAAAAGCATACATAAAAAGATTTAGCTTATTTTTTTAAAACCAGAGAATAAAACTTCTAATTTGTTTATTGTTGTTTTTTTGTGTGTTTGTTTTCAACTTTTTTAAACATGATTAAACGAAATAAAATAAATTATATTCAAATGAAATCTTAAAAATAATATTTAAAAAATCTTAAAAGTAATATTTTAATTTTTAATTGTTTTTTAATGGTGATTAACTTTCTCCAAATAGTTAAAAATTGTCATCAGATGTTAAGAATTAACTTTAAAAAAGGTCCATTTTTTCATTATTATTATTATCATACAGCAGATTCAAAGTGTCTACATTTCTCTCTTAGATGATGATACACATTTACGAGTTTTGTAGCTTTATCTATTCCTAATGTATTTCGTATAGTTTACTCCACACCAAACCGAAAGTTAAAAAGTCTTTCGATAGAGACAGAGGATGCTGGTACTGAGTGTAAAGAAAAAAGAATTGGCAGAAATAGCTTACATTTTTTTCTCTCCATAATTTTCCACTATTTTTTGATGAAAATTGTTGAATAACAGTGACAAGCATCATTGATTTTGGAAAGTATTCAGGATCGGAAATTTTGAATGCCATAACACCTGGCAGAAATTTTGGATGATGCTTAGAAAGACAGTTTTCAGCTAATTGCTCTTGTTCATCATTTAAAAATTGTCCCCTTGTTTCGGGATCCTGGATGCATATGCTAATAAATGAGGTGGTTGAACAGCCTGATGGAATCTTTTTACAAAATGTTTATGGGGTTCTAGTTCATCGCATGATAGTAAGTTAATTCATATTTCACCAGCTTCTGAAATTGAAATGTTTTCTGATGGAAGCTTTTTAAAACTTCAGAAACAATTGATAACTGTTATTCCAAATTATTAGTTTATTGGTAAAGCCCAACATTATTTAATATTTTTGACATATTATTATTGAATTCATTTTGATGTTCAAGAGCAATCTTTATATTTATTACAATATTTATGATAATTATTGGCTAAGTTTTTACGTGGTCACAATATGAACTCCACCTAGTATCATTTGGTAATTGGGGCATCAAGCAGTTTTTTTTTTCATTTGCCCATCCATGTGCTTGATGCACATTTCTAAAATGCTTGTTAACTTCCATGATGCGTCCAATGATAGTATTAGGAGATACGTTTTTTTCAACCAAATTTAAAAAAACCACTTTGTCAAAAAACCACCAAGTGGGTTTTTTCAAGGTGGGCCCACCTTATAAAACCCGGGTGGGTTTTTTCAAAGTGGGCCCACTTGGCGAACCCTGGTCGTAAAGAAAATCCCGGGGAATCTTGCTTCTTTTTCCAGCCTCATTGCATTATTATAACTTAAAAAAGATGAATAGTCAACGAAGGAAACTCTCTTTTATTAGCCCTCCTACTTTTTTGTAACAGAAGTCGTCACTAAGAAGGGCAATTTAAAAGTATCAAGCTTATATCTCATTAAATAGTATTTTTTACTTAAAAAGGGCAAAAAAGTAAAGGGTGGCAATTAGCGGTCCCCAGGATGTTTCAGAGATGAAACAGATGCTTAGACACATCAGTGTAGTAAATCAATTTGTTACTCTTGTTTACACAAAGCTTCTACCCTGCTCTCTAGTTTTGTACTTTAGGTCTCAGCTATCCACCACTGTTTCATACACAGGATTGCCACTCAAATCTGGAGAAAAAAATTCCTTGTGTTTTCCCTGCACATATTAAACACAATATATTAAGAGGAAATGCACAATCACAATGCTCTTGAGTGTGTCTAGCTAGTTGATATTAGTCTAACTATACTAGTTATAATTGCTTATTTTAGGTGATTTTTAAATTCCATGTATTTTCCAGGCTTTCCCTATTTTCCTTGTGGAATGGCAACTCTGACATTAATTAAAAATAGTACATTTAAACCTCAACATCCTTGTAACTTCTGAACTTTTGATCTTATTGGCTAGTACTTGGTCTCACTGAATTCAGACAAAGGAAATAAACTAATAACAAAAAAAAAAGAAACAAAATAAACAAGTAACAAAACCTCATTCATTTTTTATTTATTTTTTTGAATACCAGTAATAAGACTCCTTCCTCCTAAACTCAACACAGAATTTTTGGAATTTTCATGTGAGCCTCCATAAGCAAATTCCAATATATCCCAACTTGTTATTGTGAACGTCTACTTAAAACCTTACTTTGACTGTACTATATTTTTAACACATAAATAATTATGCTGATTTAAAAAAAATTATTAAGAATGAGAATAAAAAACTATGTGAATACTAATAGCTAAGGCTGGGCGATAAATGAATACTTCAGAAGTATCGATTCTATGCAAATATTGCCTATCCGATGTTTGGACTGGCAATTTTTTGAAGTATCGGAAATTGTGATTTACTGAGATGCGTACGATATTTCCTGATGTATTGTTGATATCAATGTCTACACACGTGATGTTGAGCATTGTTCCTGATAGTACTTCGATATCTGCAAGTTCATGCAAAGAGTATATTCCTCTGTAAGTGTGCAGTGATTGCTATGACAATGATCGTTATCTTTCCTCGTCTTTTTTACATCGTGACTCATCATTTTGCTGACATGATTAATCCGAATGTGACTGAGAATCGAAGTGTTGTTGACTCTCTTAGTTACAGAAGGGGTTTCTTTTTAATTGTGTGTGTGCAAATCCTGATGATTTTCTCACAATTGATCCAGCTGTTTAGTGTCTTTAACCGCTATTTTTTAGATATCTTCAAATATTGAGAAATAATTATTAAAAAATGCAATGTCGATTTTCAAAAAAGTGCAACTTACCAATTGGGAGTTTACACAGTACTAAATGTAAAACATTAATGTACCGAAACATCAAAATATTGCAATGTTAGCGTGACTATACATTGAGCCAGTGTCAAAATTTTGACATCGCCTAGTGCTACTAATTGCTAATATCAAATCACTAAACACACTTTAGATAATTAAAGTATGAGTACTAAATGTTTTAAGTATTAATTAGAGTGAGAAATTTCATTATTAAAGTTTACTTTTGCCATCAATGCAGTTCCAAATCCACCTTGATAATCATTGGAAGCAGGAACATCAGGTAAAACTCCTGGAACTGGATTATATACCTCACTAGCCCATGACCTTCCAGAAGACATATTTAGAAGTTTGCCCATCATTTTTGGGTCCAAACCAAGTCTGTGGAAACAAAAAGCTTATTAAAAAATATAAAGAGTAAATATTATATTTATAAGAAAAATAATTTATTTCCAATTCACTTACAAGATTATGAAAATATCATTCGTTTTTTTAACAGTTTTGTAACAGATATTGCCATATTATGGCTTTAGTTACTTATAGTAAGATTCTATGTTTTCTAAATTTACATATTTTATTCGACAAGTTTAGCATTGAATCTCTTTATATCAACGTAATATCCCCGTAGCAGAATCGCAGCAACATTGTTACAGAACATTACAGAGGTCTTGCAGAAAGATTTTTCTCTTGAAAAGTAAACAATTTTAGTTTTCTTTTCTACAGATATGTACACGTAATATTTAAATCATGCATTTAGATAATCACTTTTTGACGCGCTCAATTTACGCCGATAGTGTTGTAAATAGATGTAATTTTCCGATTTTATTTTCAGCAGTTACTGATATTAATTTTCACTAGGCTTTTAAATATCCCGATATATTTCAACAAAATGGAAAATTCGAATCGTGTATTTGAGTTTTTCTTTTTTAAGACAGTGATTCTATTGAATTTTTGGCAGTTATTGCTATTGATTTCTCCAGTATTATTTATTAATACAACCTAAGCTTGAAACGAAACTCGCATTTGAGTTATCCTTTTTTGAGTCCGTTTCCATGATTTCGTTGTCAAATTTTTCGGCAACGGATTTCATATTTACGAAATGCGAAGAAGGAAATAAATAGTGAGTTTTTCCCCCAACAAAATATATGAATAAAAAATTGTTACATGTTCAATTATAAAAAAAATTATAATAGTTTTTTTTCTTTTTTTTTTTTTTTTGCAAACACAGCGCTCTTGTTATTTTAAATTGGTAACATATATATTTGCTATTATTAACACTAAACATACCAATACTTTTTAACACAACACAATACAACATACAAAAACCGGTCTTTTGACCGGATATGGTATGTTTAGTGTTAAAAGTATCTTGCAAAAAAATATTAGTGCTAGAGTTTTGTCGCAGATAGCTCGAAAAAATTCTGCCACAGGGTGTAATATGTCCTTGCTACATGAACACTTTTATTAAGTTAAGATAGTAATGAAGACTATTGTTCAGTAGGATATTGGGAATTTTATGAACATAATATGGAAACTAAAGCATTGTATGAATCTTTACAAGAAAAACAATTTATTTCCAATTCATTTGCAAGATAAATAAATATGAAAATATCATTCTTTTCTTTAGTAGTTTTATAACAGGTATTGCCATATTATGGCAATTATAGTAAGACTAAAAATCTATGTTTTCTAAATTTACTAATTTTATTCTACATTTTTAGGGTTTAACATTTTTATAACAGATATTTCCTAGGTTTTATTACTTACAGTAAGATTCCATTTTTCTAAATTTACTAATTTTACTCTACATTTTTAGTATTGAATCTTTTTAAATTTAATGTAATATGTCCTTGCTAAATGAACACCTTTATTAAGTTAAGATGGTAATGAAGACTACTGTTCAGTAGGATATTTTGGATCTTATGCACATAATATGAAAACTAAAGCATTGTATGAATATAAATCTGAAAGAAAAATAAGCACAGATTCATGATTTAACCAGGGTTTGCAATAAACTTCATTATCCAAGTCAAACTTTTTGATGGTCTTCCATTGGTGGGCCAACATAATCATGATGCTAACCATCAATAATTCCATCATGAACCATTATATTTTTGGTAGTATCCAACATAAGTAACCATCATCCCAGTGCAGGAATTCAGACTGATTTATGATGGTCCAACATAAGAATAGCAACTTGTTTAGATGGTTTGTTCACGTTGAACCATCAGAAATTTATCTTAGTTTCTTAGAAATCAAATGTTGGCACGATTATGAACCATCATCACCCCAAAGTAGGAATTCAGACTGATTTTTGATGAGCCAACATAAACAAATTGTTTTGATGGTATATTCCTGCTGAACCAACAATAATTATTCAACCATCATGCAACATCACGAATTTACATCATAGTATCATAGAAATCAAAAGTTGGGGTGATCGTGAACCATTATCATCCTCATGTAGGAATTCAGACTGGATTGTTGGTCCATGACAATCAAACTTCTCTTGATGATTGACAGGGTACTAGCATACGGTAGTACACATTAGTATTAAAGTAGCATGATTGAAGTTTGATGGCATATCAAAAACCATGAAGGCATAATGGTAACCATCATCAATCGCACTGAAACCAACATAAACCAGCAAAAATTTTGACTTAGATAACAAACATAGTATGTTTTTTTAACATTACACTAGTGTACAAAACTCAAGTTAACTCTATACAATTGTCAAAATATTTCTAGCAAAATAATTTGCTGTTTATCCATGTACCCCTTGTACAGTAAAGACTAGATCAGGTTCATGACACCATGTAGCTCTAACAGCCTCCCTATTCTATAGCAGAAACAATAAGGGCAAGGAATCTTTCCAGTCGACAAATTTCAAGCATTTGATTTGGCCTAATTCTAACAGGCTACCACATTGGAAGAAGTTTGACTTTACTTCTATGCTTGTTATGAATAATGGAGCAACTTTTTCATTAAGTAACAATATTGATAAAGTATTAATAATACCAGTTTTGAAAATATTATTTCTTTTCACCTTAATGAGTATTAAAATTCAAATTTTGGTCAGTTTTTGAAATTTATTTACTTAGTTATAAAGCGAAATGTAAATAAACAGCATTGGTTTAAATAAAGCTAATATTTTCAAACTTGTATCATTCAGAAAGGAACTAAGATGAGGTTTTTAAGGACAAACTTTAAACCCATTTTTTGAAAACCCAAATAAAAGATTTGTCTACACGAGTCAAGCTCTTGGAAGATTTCTCAGTCTAAGAAATTAGACATAATCTAAGTTCTTGGTCAGGTGAAGTGTTAGTGCATACATAAAGTTCATCTTTTGGTCTGCTATGTGACAGCAGACGCTATTTCAATTTAGTTCTCATTTCTCTACAATTTTTTTACTGGCTATACTCAAACATGAATAGTTCTTTAAAGATTGTTAATGGGATTATTTATTTACCACCAAAAAATTTAAAAATAATTTTAAAAAACAAATTTAAAGCAAAAGAAAATGCAAAATAAAATTTTTTGTCATTTGCTCAGTTATTAAAATTTTAAGTATCCAGTTTTATTTTATTTTATAACTGTCGTTGAACAGCCGACCAAATATTTTGGATTTATGACTGCTAAAATTTTCAACTTCGTAGCCTTGTAATTCTGAACTCCATCCAGAAGACAAGGGAACTCCTGGATCAAGTATTGGGAGAAATGTGCCTTCGTGGAGGACTTTTGATGGAACTAACCCACATGTGTTACATGGAGTGGAAAACCACAAAAACCACCCACGCTTAGCCTGACGTTCAAGGGACTCTAACCCATGATCCCTCTACCACTGACAATATTTTACATCAGCACTGTGGCTGGCACTAGTCAGATGCAGAAATCAACCAGCCATCACTGGGATTCAAACCCAGTTCATCTCATTGGAAGGCAAACGCTTTGTCCCCTGAGCCATCACGACTCAGCTTGTTATTATAAGAAAATACACAAATTTAATGTTAAAATAATGCAGATATGCATTTTAGTAAGAAAGAAAAGCCATTAGATTAGACATTTTCCACTGCAAAAAAAAAGCATGATTCACATTTGACTTTTTACCAGACATGCACGTTTAATCATCAAAAAACAATCAAATATAAGATCAAATAAAATCATACAGAATACTCACTCTATCCTTTGTTGATAAATATTAAAATTTCTAAAAAAATTACTTTATTTTGAAATTCAGCAGCTTAAATTAAATTTATAAATAAATAGTTAGAAAAGTAACTTAGTTTTAGTTAATTTTAGGTTACTAATTTATATGGGGAAAAATAAGAGATAGTTAATTACTGGTAGCTCTATTACAGTGCTGCTAGTCAAAATCTGTTTTCTCTGTACATATTATATACAATATATTTAGAGGAACACAACTATTATTGTGCTCTTATGTGAGCTACATTGGGCTAACTACAGTAGAGCACCAATTATCCGAACCCTTATTATCCGAACGTCCAATTATCCGAATCATGTCCAAATTCTTTTTTTTTTTTTTTTTAGAGTTTAGAATACTTTTTAACTTATCGATAATTTTTCTCAATTTAGAAGAATAAATAAGATCTACTGCATCTGAAGATCATATTTAATTTACAACCTTTTTTAGCAGTTTTCTTAAAGTAGCCATGCATGCATGCATTGTTATACAGTTAAACCCACATACCCCTTTAGCCCTCTTCAACTGAAAATTCTCTTTCAAGAATGTTAGCTTCATTTTGACAGTCAACAATGTTGGAATGCGGAAGGAGTTTATGAATAGATAAGTGCTGAAGTTCTACAATTGGGGGGTGGGTAGTTGTCACTTATGGTTAATGATTAGTGATTACAGTGCGCTTCTCACAGCTGGTTACTTTTCGAGGAAATTAACAGAACTCGGTTTCATCATGTAAACTAGAAAATGACCAGTAGAATGACCATGTTTTTATGATGTCACTTCCGAAATGCACTTTTGGACAACAGGTGTTCTGTTGTCAAGATTAGAATCAGTTGAAAAGTAGAGTTACCTGAGAAAAGTGCTTTTCGTAAGAATCTAGAAAGATGTCGTGCAAACGTAAGAGAATCGTTCTTTCCTTAAGTGATAAAATGAAAATTTCAAAAAGATTGAAAAATGGAGAAAGTGGAAGTAAATTAGGGGCAGAATATGGCGTAGGAAAATTGACAGTATCGGAATTGGGAAAAAATGAAGAATCAGTTATGAATTATGTTTCGGTAATGGACAAAAACAATGGATATTTCGATAGAAAATGCATGAAAAAGTCAAGCAACGATGAAGTGGACAATGCACTTTATTTGTGGTTCCTACAAAAAAGATCATTAGGCGAACCAATATCTGGCCACCTATTATGCGAAAAAATTTTATTTTTTCATGAGAAATTTGGTGGAAAAGGTACTTTTCAGGCTAGTCAGGGTTGGCAGGTTTTTGACATGTGACATTTTTTGACAGTTTAAACCATGGTTTAAACCGTCACGTCAAAAACCTCACTGTCGAAAATGTCAAAAACCTATATTCATATGTGAAATTTAATTAATACATAAAATTTATATATTTTTTAAAGGATAGTGTTTCTAAATATGTTCTAGAAAAAATAAATTTAAAATTTTGAAGAAACACTTATATTTTGAATAGTAACCAAAATCTTGTACTTTTGAAAACTTACATCTTTTGTAATATTATGTATTCATTTTCATGTGTTATTAAAACTCACATCTTTTGTAATATTCTGTATTCATTTTCATGTGTTATTGAAAATCTGCAGTGATATTATTAAGAAATTTATTTATAACCAAATTTAGTGTATAGTATAGATTATACTAAAAATTAGACATTTTTAAAGATAAACATTAGCAGTTTTGTACATTAGACATCTTCTTTTAAAGAAAAATCTTCTTAATATTCTTTTAAATCTTCTTAATAATCTTTTTAACATAAGACAATACAAATTTAAGTGCTTTCTGTTAAATACACAGAGTAGTTAGTGTCAATTTACAGTATATTCAGCCTATTCATTTACTATGCTGAAAATTTAGTTTATCCAAATACTTGTGAATTTCATTTTGCTGAATACGATGTAGTTTTGTTGAATATCTAAATATTCAGCTGTTGAATAATTACTTCTTGCTTTCAAGATATGCATTATTTGTATTCTTAATACAAGTGGAGAAAAAAAAATTAAGAGATAAAAATTGTTTTAAAATGATAAGTGTAATAATTATAAATAAATATAATAAACAATATGAATTATATTTATCATTATTCATAAATTTAACTACTTTTAAATTCAAATTAACATACTGGATAATAAAGATATTCGGTATAACATTAAAAATTTTTTTTTATACACTTGTATCTTATATCAAGTTTGTATTTATACAACATAACTTGTAAGTTCCTTATAAATATTAGTTATATGTTCCTTATATGTCAAAAATGCATAGTAATAAACTTTTAATTTTCTTAAGTATCAAAAAGAAAAAAAAAATTTTTTTAAATATAAATATTTAAACAATTTTTGTGCAAAATTTTTCTGCACATGCATTTGAATATAAATTTCTGAGATTTTTAAATCTGTTATTTTACCTTAATTTTAATAAAAAAATATTTTAAAACCTGCTGATTACCTATAGTATAATTAAATTTCAATATAATGCATGGCAACTGTTGGTAGTTTTGAAGTTAAATATATTTTCTTGGCAAACTTCATTTTTTGACATTTTCGACGGGTTTTTGACGGTTTAAACCAGTATTATACCCCTGTCATGTCAAAAACCACTTTTTGACGTCAAAAACCCAACCCTGAGGCTAGTCCTGGATGGTTAAGGAACTTTAAACATCGACATGGAATACGTGAGTTAGAAATTCATGGCGAAAAACTTTCCGCATCTACCGAATCCGCTTCAAATTTTGTAAAGGAATTAGAAAGCATTATTGAAACTGAAGGATATGAAGAAGAATTTATTTATAATGCAGATGAAAGTGGACTGAATTGGAAATCTCTACCACGAAAAACTTTGGCTTCAGGAGATGAAAAGAGTGTTTCCGGGAACAAGATAATTAAAGAAAGAGTCACAATTAACGTATGGACAAATGCAACTGGAAATCATCGAATATCTTTAATGATGATTGGAAAATCCAAAAATCCAAGAGCCTTCAAAAATGTTAAAACACTACCTGTCATTTATACATCTCAAAACAAAGCTTGGATGAACACCAGCATTTTTATTGAGTGGTATGATAAGACTTTCATTCCAAATGTGAAGAAATATCAAAAGAATTTGGGAAAAACAGGAAAAGTGTTACTCATCTTGGACAATGCTCAGTCGCATCCAAATCCTGATCTCTTAGATCGGGAGAATGGAATGGAAACTTTGGCTTCAGGAGATGAAAAGAGTGTTTCCGGGAACAAGATAATTAAAGAAAGAGTCACAATTAACGTATGGACAAATGCAACTGGAAATCATCGAATATCTTTAATGATGATTGGAAAATCCAAAAATCCAAGAGCCTTCAAAAATGTTAAAACACTACCTGTCATTTATACATCTCAAAACACAGCTTGGATGAACACCAGCATTTTTATTGAGTGGCATGATAAGACTTTCATTCCAAATGTGAAGAAATATCAAAAGAATTTGGGAAAAACAGGAAAAGTGTTACTCATCTTGGACAATGCTCAGTCGCATCCAAATCCTGATCTCTTAGATCGGGAGAATGGAATGTTTCGGGCTGTTTTCCTGCCACCTAATGTGACACCTTCGATTCAGGCGATGGATCAAAGTGTCATTGAAACCTTAAAATGTCTTTATAGAAAGCAACTTTTAAGGAAGATTTTACTCTCGGATGAACAAAATGAGAGGGATTTTGGAAACTCAATCAAAGCTATTGATTTAAAAGATTTCTGCATGATGATAGCTGTTCTCTGAATTTAGTAAAAACATTAACACTTAGAAAATCTTGGAATAAGATTCTTAACAGAAAAACAAACGAAACAGAAGTTTCTGAGCCAGTAGAATTTCCGGATGAAAAGATGCCAGGTTATACAGCAGAAGAAATCGAAGACTGGTATCAAGACACTGAAAATGACCCAGGATTTCAAATTTTAAAAGATGATGAAATTGTTACTGAAATTTTGAATGAAAATCGGAACTCCACCAACGAAGAGGAAGAAGTAGGTGACCAAATTCAAGATTGTGGACCTTCTCATATAGAAGCATGCAATGCGTTAGATATTGCAATGAACTGGCTAGATCATCAAAATGATGTTGATCCAGTTCAGTTGATTTATTTAAAAAGAATAAGGGATACGGCTGCTAAAAAAAGAGTATCTTCACTGATTCAAAAGTCTTTGCTGGATTTCTTTCGCATTGGAAAATAAAGATAAATGTGGTAAAATCAGTAACTGACAAACAATTTATAAAAAGCTGAAATATGACCCAAAAAAATTTTAAATGAAAAAAAGTTTTGAAAAAAATTTAAAAAAAAATTTTAATAAATAATTTAAATACGCCAAGCTATTTTAGATAGTACTGCCAGTCCTAAGCCTGGAAAAAGTGTGAAGGGAAGTTGGCACATAAATAATAATCATTTAAACTAGATTTTAAACAACTTTCCAATTATCCGAACTTTTCATCATCCGAACCACGTTCGGTCCCGAGCAGTTCGGATATTCGGCGCTCTACTGTATATTTAATAGTTTTAATTGCTGGAAAAACTTATAGAAAAAATTTTAAAGGAACAACTGAACATACATAAATAATGCTATAGTAAATGAAATAGTTCAGTACAATTGAAATATCACCCTTAAATATCCCATAGATTTGAGAGGTCACTATTTTGAAAAAAAAAAGAAGAAAAAAAAGAAACAGAACTCTTTTTATTTTCCCAGTTCATAAAGAAGGGAAAAAAATCACAATTCCCTGCAATTTCCATGTTATTTCTAGTTATTTTTTAATTCACTGTATTCTCAAGGTTTTCCCTGTGAAGTGGCAACCCTGTATTATTACATATTTTTTTCAAAAGAAAATATTTTTACCTAATACCAAGGTTCATTGCTTCTGACGTTCCAATCATTGAAATAGCTAAAGCCATATTATTACAAATTTTGGCAGCTTGTCCTGTTCCAACACCGCCACAATGAACAACATTCTCGCCCATACACAGTAAAATACTTTTAACTGCATCAAATTTAGTTGTACTGCCTCCTACCATAAATGTTAAAGTTCCATTTTTGGCAGAAGTAACACCTACAAATAAAAGTGAAATTTTAAAACTTAAAAAACATACATTTATAAAAATCCACAAATATTAAGTAGTTGTTTACATTTGTAGATTCTAGAACTTTTGAAACAGCTTAAAATACAGCTTTAAACTAAAATTGAGACCTCATATGAGTAACAAATAATTTAAAAGCTGTTTTTAATCATCTCTTCATTTTACCTAGCTAAACTCGTCAATTTTAAGTGGGGATAGAAGTTATCGACAATGTCAATCTTCATCTATGAAAAGGTACCCTAACATAGAATCAAGTTAACATGTCTTATATACTAGTGAATTGGAATTGTATTTTTGTAGTGGTAGAAGCAGTACTTCCCCATCAGAATTATATCTGTGACAGAATTCGAGGAACGAATACCACTAGTTGTTTCATTGATGTTTTGTGAGAAACCGAGAGAGCTGTATTAAGATCACTGTTCTTTTAAATGCTGATCGTGAGATCTGTATTAAGTTCACAGTCGCGGTCGCTTTTGTGTAGCCATTAGCAGCCGTGTGTATACAGGCTGATGCTCTGTGCTATTGAGACTGAGAAGCAACGACCGAACTAATCCATTTGAAAGTTTGATTTTATTTTTTTTCCACACTCTTATATTTGATTCTTGAATATGAAACAATCAACCTGATTTCTTCCCCATTACTTTTAATTTGAAATCAGCAATGTAAATGATGAGTTTCTTTTTAAAAGATGTAAGGGACAGTAGAAATCAACAATGCTATCAAAAGGTACCACAAGACTGAATCGAGTAAGCATGTCTGGTATACTAGTGATTTGTTATTTAATAAATGTAGAGGTAGTAATGGTTCTCCCCCATCAGAATTTTATCAAACATAGAATTCCATGAACGGAGGATACCACTAGTTGCCATATTTGCGAAAGATCGGGAGAGCAGTGTTAAGTTCACCGGATTTTGAGCGCTTGTCGTGAGAGTTGTATTCACAAAACGGTTGTGTGAGTGGTTTCTCCTGAGTTGTTATTAGCAGTCAAGAGTGTGCAAGATCCCGTTATGTGTTAATGAGACTGAGAAGCAACAACGCGAGGAGAACGAAGCAGTCACAAATAACGTCATCTGTTCAATGTGAGACATTCATCGAAGTGAGCCTAACTTCTGGTGTGGCCGAGTTCATATCACATCCGCAGGTCACCAATGTGGGGAAAGAGCTTTTGAGAATGTCAACCATCACCTATCAAAAGATATCTCTACACTGAAACGAGTTAGCATTTCTCATATAGTAGTGAATTGATATTTAATAATTGTAGAGGTAGTTACCCCACAGAAGACACAATAGCTTATAATAATATTTCAAATGAAAACAAAGATTGTATAAAGGTTCTTTACGTAAGATTGTTCTTTGCTGACAATTGTGCAAGGCCTCCTTTGGGATAAAGATAAGAAACAAAAAGAAAGAGAGTGGTTGATTAAGATCCAAATGATTGAAACAATAGTGGTAAATTATTTGCTTTAAAATAAGTTAGAAAATCCAAGATAATCTACAAACTTAACCTAAAGAGAAACTTCAAAAAAAAAACTGAAATATTGAAATTAAGAAATATCACTTGCTTTGTGCAGAAGTAAAAATTTTCAAAACTGGCATGCATTCAAAACTCCTGCACTATACCTTCAGTGCAGAAAGGACACAACAACAATTGTTACAATTTAGCATATGGGAAGTTTCCCATATTCACTCGAATCGTATAAATTGTTTGATCCAAAAATCAAATGAGGAGCTAAGTGAAAGTAAATAAAATGTTGCCACAATATGCTTGGTAAACCAATAAATAAATAATAGGAAGGTTACCACTGAATTTTGACAATCACAATTCGGATTTCACAAATATTTTCATTGTCTTTATACATTGCTCATAGTGTTTGCAAACAATACTTTATAATACAGGATACATAGCCAAAAAGTAAAAAAGAGAAAATCCAAGAATGAATATATATATATATATATATATATATATATATATATATATATATATATATATATATATATATATATATATATATATACAGTGTAACGTCCCATATCCGGACGTCCCTTTCTCGGAAGAGTCGATTTCCCGGACACTTTTTAACAATCAAAATAAACAAACATCTCTCCATCATCCCCTTTCCTTTAAAAAAAAAAAAAAGAAGTCTTTTGACACATTTTTCTTTTCCGCATCGAACCCATAAATCACCAGAAAGGGGAAGTGAAGATCTACCAAGACCATTGAGTGACCGTTAGTGACGCTCCTCCCTTGGAATGTAGGAAAAAGAGGGAGATTTGTTTTCAAAAGATCACAACTGAGTCCCCTCCCCCCTCCTTTCCCATGCAGGTGGCTAGTAAAAGAGGCATTTCCTGGAACCTTTTTATTGAAAGAAGAAATACTGCGGAAAAGGGTAAACGGGGCAAGCGTTAAGGTGGAGGGGGAGTCAAAATGGAAAATTTGAATAGGTCTAAAAGGATATATGTCCTTGAGAAAATAAACATTCGTTCTTCCCCATACTATGTAATATTTAGGAGGCGGGGGGAAAAAGGGGGTAACATTCTCTCCTTAGCAGATTCTTTCAGTCATAGAAGAAAAAATAAAGAGAACCTGATCAGCGTGCCCCGCCTTTATGCTTGATTGATAGCCAATGATTGGAGAGAAAACAATAATTTGTTACTTCCCCACCCTCAACTTAAATGATCTCCTCTTTACACTTATTTTCTTTCACAAATAAGGAGGAAATGAATTTTTCTCCTCCACCTACCCACTTTAATGAATGACGGGAATTTTCTTTCTTGCTTGAATCATTCTAGTTAAAAATGGAGGATTATTATTTTCATATGTAAATTTTTTTTCGTTTTCTATATTTCAAGGAATAATATTTTTTTCTAATATTTCATATTTTATTGATTAGATATTCTAATACTAAAACATTATTCCCCTTAAAATTAATGTTTATTTATTTTTTGCTTCTTAGATTTAGATCATTTTAAGCTTTGTTCCAGAATGACATGAATTTCCCCTTCCTGCTTGAATCGTTCTTGTTCAAAATGGCGGATTAATATTTTCATAACTGCTAAATTTTTTTCGTTTTTCATATTTTCAGCAATAATATTTTTTTTCTAATATTTTATATTTGATTTAGATATTCTAATGCTAAAACATTGTTCCCCTTAAAAATAATGTTTATTTATTTTTTGCTTTTTAGATTCAGATCGTTTATTAAATCATTTTAAGCTTTGTTTACCTTGGGGGTCTATTATACGGAAAAACCTATTATACGAACTTCTGGAAGTCCCACCGATTCCGCATACGCAACTTTACACTGTGTGTATATATATATATACACACACACACAAATTTGACAAAAAAAGTTAGATTTTTAAACTTGTAAGCCATGTGAATATAAATCCTGATAATTAATTTTAAAGTTGTATGAATATGAATCACATGCATGATTTTAAATTAAGATAATATGAATCCCGATATGAGGCTTTTAAATCACGTGAATATGAAACTCGATATCGAATTTAAAAATGTGAAAATTCAAATCATGATGCGTAATTTTTAGATCACATAAATATGAATCACAATGCATGATTTTTAAATCGCCCGAATACGAATCCCATGCTTAATTTTTAAAGCACATATAAATACAAAAATCGATGTTTGATATTATAACCGCAGAAACGAATCAAGACATTGGATTTTAAGCTTGCGAGAATATGAATCGCTACATAGGGTTTTAAAAGCGCGAAATACAAATTGCGATATTGGATTTTTAAATCTCGTAAATAAGAATCGCAATGTGCAATATTTAAATCGCCTGAATAAGAATCACAACGTTCAACCTTTAAATCAGGTGAATACGAAAATCGATGTTTGACAATAAAATCGCGATTTTAAAAATTTAATCCACCGCAAATTCGCCTATTTTTTTTTCGTGTGCTTTCACGCCAGAAAAAAGGAAGTAGCGACGTCTGAATTACGAAAATACGAGCTATCCAGCGAACGGATAGAAATACAGAAAATCTTATTTTCTGCGCGTAAAAGAGGAGAAAACGGCAAAAATAAGTAAAAATGCATAAGGTTTAGCTTCAACGACTGAATTTTTTTAAAAAAAAGCGAGATATTTATAAAAAAAAAGCCGAAACTTTTAAAGAATCAGAGTTTTTGATAAAAAGGATGAAATTCGAGAGACAAAAGCGAAAAAATCTCATCCCTGATTATAAAGGTCAACCAGTTTTATCCCAAGGAAATGATTTTTAGAGAAACTTCAGAGGGAGGAATGAGGACTTCAATACTTTCATTCCGCGGAAAATTAAATTCCTCATAAAATATTTTAACTTGTATTATTTAACCACCATAAAAAGATTGAGAAATTTTTCAGTTCGATTTCACAAGGTGGAAAATGAAACCTGAAATTGAGAATATCTTGCAAAATGCAGAAGAGTTGCACATGAGACAACAAAAATCTCAACAAACCCAGTTAAGTATACGCACATGCGGACCCACAAGTATTTCATCAAACATGTGAAATGATTTGCGCTTCATACACTATGGACTGACGGTACGCGGTAATGCATTGTTTGAATGAATTGTGAAAACGTTGGATGTGAAAACCACACTTTTGCATAATACATGGTGAAAATCGACGTGGTAAGAAAAAATAGCTCATTTTTGAAAAGGAAAAAATCAAAGACTTTTGAAAAGTTAAAAAAAGCATCTTTAAGGGCTTTAAAAAAAATCAAAAATAAGCACCTTTTAAAAACACTACACACCATGTAATAGATGTCTATTAATAATATTTTGAGGGTAAAAATAATTCTGTGAATACGAACCCAGGAACCATTTCTGACGTTGCAGTTTGCTTAAGTTTATTTAATTTTCTCACATGAATAGACGATTCCATGAAATAAAAGAGTTTTAAAATAATTTGTTTAAATAACGTTTATTTTGTCACATTTAAAAATTCGATCCAAGTTAATACTTAATCAAAATAAATAATTTTGTGAATAGAAAATCAGAGATCTTTTCCGGCCATGCGATGTAATTAAATTGTAACTTTCTTTTTTTTTTTTATTGGTTATACCATCAACGAAGAGTGCAAGTTCTAAAATTGCTTGCGAAAAAGTACTACTTTATCACATTTAATAATTCAAAGTTAGAATAAAAATAATTTTACAAATATGAATTTACTTTGTCAAATTTGCTGTTGATTTATTTTCTTCTTGAAATTTTCAACTTTTTGACATTTTTTTTACATGGCACCATCTCCTATGAAAATAGACAACTAGAAATGAGCACAGGGAGAAAGAAAACGGTGCATAATAAGCACAAAGCCCCCTCATCATTTTTTAAACTCATAATTCATAGATAATACACAAGAAATTATAGTATTCATTATAGGAAAATTTGAAAGAATTTAAAAATATAGAATTTAATTTTAAAAACAAACTATGCATTTAATTACAGGATATCTGCTACATCTAGAGTTCTTAAATCCATGACTTTCCTTGTCTTCTATCAAACATTTTCCATGACCAGCACAGGTAAATACATTAATACTCAATAAAGTCGAAAGAAGATCTCTAAACCCACGAGTATAACTTTCTTTTAAAAAATGTTTTATCAGAGCAATGCTTCACACACTTTTTTAATATATCAGATTAAACCAAAGCAATAAAAAAATGAACTATTACACAAACTGCAAAAGAAAACAATTTGTGGTAACAAACATAAAATTTAGAATATGGGTTTAAAAATATTTTACAATGCCTTTTAAGGTAAATTCTACAGATTATGTTAATTTAATTTTAAAGAAACAACAATATCAACATCATTCCTTGCACTATGAAATTACTATATAGATATAAATCAAAATAAAAACATTTTAAAGATTAAACAAAAATTATTAACTTCAAAATTTTCCAAAATGAAATCATTTTTAAAATTAGGTTTTGCTAAAACTTTTAATATTTATCAGACCTAAAACCTTTTACTTGAGTTAATTTGTTGCTTCAATATAACAAATATAATTTTAATATAACTACATATAAAACCGAGCGCCCCCACATTTCTAGAGGAGGCTTTGCAAGTGAATACAAATTGCAATGCAGTATTTTCAAATCTTTTAAGTTTATGAAGGGCTTTAATAGCCAAAAATCCATGATGAACAGTGAGTTTCCATGAATCTTCAGTATTTATCACTGAAAATCATGACTTTCCATGACAAATTTCGATCAAGGTCAAAATCCATGATTTTCAATGACTTTCTAGATACACAGATACCCTGTTAATTGTTAGTGAGAATAGGAAAAAAATGATAAAAAAATTAATAAAAAGCAATAGAATTCTACCTCCCGAAACAGGAGCATCAAAGAATAAAGCTCTTCGTTTTTCTGCCATAATAGCTAATTCTCTCGTAACAGATGGATCAATTGTACTACTATCAATCAGAATAGTATCTGGTTTGACTTGTCTAAAGAAATGAAAAAAAAATTTATCATGATTCATGATAAAATTTATATCATTCAATTAATACATTCCCACGCAAAAATGGAAAAGATACTTTCAGTTTCTGACATTTTCTTCTCATTTCTCACGAAATACTAGTAAATCATTTTATAATTTTAGAGTCTTGCAATTTCATATACTTATCAATAAAGCTTTCAGATATTTGAGGAACAGGCAAAAAATTATGAACAAAAGAGTTTTTTTGAATACCCCATGCCAGAAAATATAACAATACACTTGTAAAAATTTGGTTTTCATATGAAATAACTGAATAAGATTTTGCAAAGCATTCTTAAATATTCATTGATATGAAAAATATTATATATGAAAGAAATCGCCTTATAGTTATTTACTATAACTGTAAAAATGTTCAATAGGATTAAACAAAATCTTACTTAGTACTCACTAATTACTCTTACTTAAAAAGTACTCAGAAAAATGTTAGAAATTTTTAAATTTTCAAGATATTTAAATTGATTTTTTTCATAAGTTACCAAACACAAGTCATGACAAAATTATTAAAGCAATATTTTAAATGTTACCTACACGTGCACAGTACCAAAGGACATCAAAACTTTAAATACTGATATCTTGTGATTTTTTTAATGAATAATAATAAGTATGCAAAATCGTATGATCTAAACATTTCTTAAGTTATAAAAAAATTCTATGAGTGCGTTTTGAGAAATTATACGCAACATCATAATCTGAAAAAGTCTCTTCCATCATTGTAAGATAATATATATATATATATATATATATATATATATATATATATATATATATATATATATAAGTTAAGAAACATAAAGAAAACATGGAAAAATTTAAGATTAATGAAAAGAGAAGGAAAAAAATTAATCTCAAAAATATATATTTTTCTTTGGCTATATTGATACAATATTCGAAAGCACTCCTTTTTGTGGATATAATTGCGTGTGCTGATGAAGAGATTATGTCTTTTCATTTTTTATTTTATGGCTTTTTAATATTTTTTTTTTTTTTTTTGTTTTCAAATATTTTACTTCAATATTTTTTTTCCTGCCCTTTTCATTAATCTTTAACTTTTTCCATGTTTTCTCTATGCTTTTAACTTATTTTATGAGTTCTATATACAGGGTATCTGCTACATTTTAGATTTAGATTTTCAAATCCATGACTTTTCATGACTAATGCCAAGAATTTTTCATAACTTAACGAAGTTATTATTTTCTCCGACAATAAATTTAAAAAAGCATTATAATAACATTAATTGAAATGATAGGTATAACCAAAACTGTTAGACTCTGCATCTTCATATTTATAGATTTTAAATTTAAAAAACAGAATAAAGAGAGAGTTGGAGCAATAAAATAGCTGAAAAAAATACAAAAGCAGAAAAAAAATTTCTCCTTTTTTTCTGCAAAATTATGTTCTAAAGATACTTTTCATGTTCAATGGAAAGAAAAGAAATACCAGTGATTTTTCTGTTCTCATTTCAGAATAAAAAAAATTTGCTAATGACTGGCTTTCTTCAGCTAGAATTTTAAATTGATAAAATAAAAATTTATAATAAATAAATAGATAAAATTCTGAAATCACAGAAGTTTAAAAGATAATTTGCTCTAGAATTGATGTTAACTTCCTTTCATTTTTTGAAAGAACACCATAATTTTTAAGGAACACCATAAAAAAAATTTTATACTTTAATAAATTGTGACTGTACGTGGGGGTTTTGCTACAAGGGAGGGAGGGTAAATTCCATTTTAAAAATTAGATTTTTCGGCAACCGAAATCCATGACTTTCCATAAATTTCCAGGTGCGCGGATACACTGTATATATCTGCAGCTTTTGCTCAGTAAATAAAATTTATTAATGTTCTTAGTTTTCTTTATTTTTCTCTTTTGTCTTCATTGTGATATATACAGTCAGACCTCTATTTAACATGTCGATAAATCCCGATAATAAGTTCGTTATCGTTATATGGAAAATTCGTTAAATAGTAAAACACTTAAATGCAAAACAGATTTTAAATTCATCAACTTTAGGCACAGTTAAAATAGTAATTTATGCACCTTTATCTTGCAAACTAGTATCTACTATTTATTTTATAAATCTTAACCATAAAAGAAATTTGCATGGAAACAAGGAATAGAGCAAAACATTATCCAGTGTTACACTATCATGCTACATACATTTTCAACTAAAAAAAAAAATGCTAAATTTATGTTATTATTATAGCTGCATATATTATAAAAGAAATTTTAAACATAAATTACCAAATGCGTTCTTAAGTAATTGCTACTGATAAAATCTGTTAATTAGTACTGAGTTGTTCTTTTGAAATTTCAAACAACATGGGAAAGGGATTTTACTGCTTTCTCTAAAATAGCTTTTAGAGAAGCAGTAAAACATTACGTAAAGCAGTGGCTTCAAAAATTAATTCAAGGTCATTTCCCCCATAAAATGCATTAACAAGTGTGAAATGTTCTGAAATACGTTGGAAAATAGGGAAAGTGGATATCAATGAAAAGTTCGTTAAATAAAAAATTCACTTCGCTATATGGAAATTATTTTACGAAAAAATTTCCAAAATGTTCTTGGTTCCTCGAAAAAATTCACAAAATAGAGAAATTCGCAAAATGGAAGTTCGTTAAATAGAAATTCGACTGCATATATATATACATGTGTTTTCTATTAAAATTCTTAAAACCTCTAATTGCTCAAAAAATAGAAATATCAGAAAAATAATACTAAATATTGAATTTTATTTTGTACTATAATGGATTTGCTTTAATTTTTCTTTTTGTTTAAACATTTTAAACTTTTTTTAACAAAAATATTTAATTCAAATTTATATTACTCTATAAAATGTATATATATATATTTATTTTTTTTGCACTTTCATTCTTTAAGGTCTACATTTTGTGGTTTCTTTGCTCAGAACCTATATCCTCCACAATATTTATGTGTATACATATGTTTATACAGTAAAACCTCGCTACAACCATATTTTTGGGACCAAATAAATATATTGCTGTAGAGGGATATATTGTTATATCAAGGGCCTGCATACTTTGGGGACACAATAAAGATTTTTTTCAATTTTAATGTTATATATGTATTAACTATAAATGTATATATTAATTTGCAGATAGGTTAAATATAAAAAACAATTTTAATAAAATAAGATCGCAAACATAGCTGAAAACAGTTTTTATTGAAAATAATCTGATATTTTTGTTTGTTTATTCATTCTTATGACTGTTAAGTCAACCAACAAAGTATGCATATGGTTAGTTCAAAGTACGAAAATGATTTTCGTTTGTGAATGGTGCTCCACCCTCCCCCTAAGGAAAAAATTCTCTTTCAGATGTTAATGTGATACTACTTGTGGTCATTTGTGACTCACGATCAGCTTTTAGCATGAAGTAAAAGAAATCATACAGAAATGTTACATCTGTGACTTCTTAAGAGATAAGGGAGCAATTCTAAGAACGAAGCTCTTGGGGTAGTCAGCAGTGAGTCTTCTCTTGTCAGAAAAGATGGAAAAAATAGCAAAAGATGATAAAATAAGATTTTGTACATTATTTGAAAACCTATAATAAATGAATTAAATAAGGTTGAAATTTGGAAGAAAAAAATCGTTTTACAGGGGTTTATTGCTCCAGAGAATATCGTAATATTGAGAGAAGCATGACATTAATTTATATGCAAGTTTGTCGGGACCACAAAACATTATCGTAATAAAGGAAGTTATTGTATTGGATATCGTAGTAGCGAGAGTTCACTATATATATATATATATATATAAATTATTACATTTGCCACTAACATGACCAAATATGAGTGTGGCAATTCATTAATCTACAAGGTGTGCAAGTGGCCCCTTCATACAAAAAGGTTGCTGCCAAATTTTAGAAATGATATAGTAAAAATTATAATGCTTTTTTTATTATGAGTAAAGTTTAAACTGAAGGAAAGTATATATATATATATACAGTATGACCTCGGAAATCCGGATTCTTATGTCTAGTTCGTCAGAAAAAATGTTCCAAATCAATTTTTAAAAAAAGGAGGTCTACACATGCGCGTTCAATCACGTAATTGGCCGAGCGAATCCAAAACTTCAATAATTCTATCAATTTAAGTAAGGTATCTAAAATTCGGAAATTTTGGAAATCCGGACCATCTGCACCCCCGAGCAGTCTGGACTTTCGAGGTTGCACTGTATATTCTTCTTATAATCTATCCACACTTTAACGACATGAACATTTTTGACGGCGATAGTTCTGTCTCTGACAATCTTAAAATAAATAGGAAAGTAAATTACAATTAAAATTTTTAATTAACAAAAGGAATCAAGCAAAATATTAACTTACAAAAAGAAATATAAGCTAACAATAAAAATAAGCTATGCAATTAATAGTTATAAAAACAAATTTAAAAAAAAAGATTGAAAACAATAATAGTCAAGAAATTCAAAAATAAACACTAAAAGAAGTAACAACCAGGGCTAAAGTAATACCTTAAATGTGAGCTAAATAAAGAAAAAGGAAAAACAACAATAAAAAAAGGATGAAAACACAAACTGACGCCAACATCCTAGAAAAACATATTAAATAAAGAGCGAACAAATTGTTGACATTTTTTCTCCTTTTACTATTGTGTAATTCTATGCAAATAAGCTAAAATGATATAAATGAAAGATATTTCAGTTTCTTCTATCTAAAAATAAATTACTTATTTGTTCAATATGTAGTGTGAAGATGTTTTTATTACATTGTCTCATAAGTTCGAAGTATTATTTGAAATAAATATTTTTTAATAAGTTTTAAACCCATGAAATCTCATTCTCTCATTTGTAATTCTTACCAGCTACAAACTCAAAAAGCCATATTTCTCACTGAAATACCTATTTTCTTGTTCTACTTTCATGCTTTAAAATTACCCCTTGTAGTGTTCTTTCTATGTTTATTTTATAGTTTTTAAATGGGTGTGTTTACTTAGCAAAAATGTTTCGGATTGATGGCATTATTATTTGGGGAGACACAGTACACATGAAACTGCTAAAAAAAATTACAATAAATTGGGAGAAGTTATTCAGTGTGTATTAATAAGAAAAAACAAAGTGGATAAGTAGCAAGATGACACTCTCATTACCGCATTTAAATTTATGAAGTGAATTTATTTTCTAAAAATGTATTGATTAGTGTCTTAATTTCCTCTAATGGGATAGTTAAGGAACAGAAAATGTCATTTTAATTTTATTTGTAAGTGTAAACTTCAAAAGGAAATTGTTATTTTCTCATTCCCTAACTATTACCATACCCTCATTTTGAGAAAATTACACTGTTGAGAGGCATCAATTCTAATCGTTTTAAAGACTAGTTTTTTCATTAAAATTATTATTTTAAACATGTTCATAACTAAAATTATTATTCTCACACTAAGTTATCATTCCCTAAATTTAATAAAAACTTATAACAATTTCAGTATCTTTTTTTTTTTAAATATTTAGCAAGACTGTTATGTTTACTTTGTTTAGTACCTTCTACCATATCTTACTATTAAAAATTTCTAACATTTTCATCTTATTACTACCTGCAAATAGCCTATTTGCAGAAACAAATGCATGAACCAAATTTATGATCAATTTCCAGCTTTCAATAACTGAAATAAATTACTTAAAGAATGACATTATTTTTCCCTTTCAATATAGATGGTTGACCAGGTAAAGCTAAGCACAGATGGCGCTATGAGGCGTCATAAGACTTCCAGGTTACTACTTACGGCTGATTTTTATCCTAAGCTTGAAAAAACGAACTTCAATATAATTATACTTTTAATGTTTTCAACATAACACGTTCTTTCAATCTAACTTTCAACAAAGTAAACAGCAAATGAAATCGGAAGACTCTGCAAGCTTGCTATGATAGGATATAAATAAGGGATACCCCTCAAAACATGGCTAACCATACACTTTTTTTTATGCTGGGATGTTAATTTTGTTTTAGGCTCATGATCTGCTAGAATATATAAATTACAGAAAACTTTTATGAATGGTAAAATTATGCATAAATTGAAACACAATAATAAAACATTGTAGAATAATCAGAAAGGGCCTAGAAAGCAAAACATAAGTGGAGGGATACACAGGAAGTTATCTAAATTTCTGAGGAAGCTTGTTATCGTTTACATTCAGTCAAACACCCATACATTTTTTTTCATAAAATTTAAATAACAGTTTTGAGTTTCTCTCCTTTTTTTTACATGCATATATAAGATATATTTATATATCAAAGCAAAATATTCTGATAATGAAATTGATACTCACTGAAAAATACCATTTTCTGAAGTGTATACATCTTGAACATGAGGACTAGAAGGAAGCATTGTGATAATTGTACTACATCTTTCAGCTACTTCAGAGGGATTTTGAGCTATTAGAGCACCAGCATCTAACAATTGAGACATAGCTTCAGGGAATACATCATAAACTACTAAAGAGTGGCCTTTATCTAGAAGACTTCTAGCCATATTTTGGCCCATATTGCCTAATCCAATAAAGCCTACTGAAGAAGATTGAGATGCAAATCTTCCTAAAAATATGTTCAACAAAATAAATGTGAGACACTCAAGTGTTTAAACTTTACCAAATAAACAATTTACCAAAATAGTTATTTTTATTTATTTATATCCAATGGCAAAGGAAAATGGCAAGCTCTTATAAGATTAACAAAGAAATGGAATTAAAAAGAACACAATAAGAGAAAAAAGTCCCATCAGCAGATGTTGAGCGCTGCAATATTGCTTCAACTGAGAGCTCTCATGCAGAGCTGCGCATCCCAGCTAATGTCCATGATTTTGTTTTTTTCACAGAG
Source organism: Parasteatoda tepidariorum (assembly GCF_982258835.1). Lineage (NCBI taxonomy): Eukaryota > Metazoa > Arthropoda > Arachnida > Araneae > Theridiidae > Parasteatoda > Parasteatoda tepidariorum. The sequence continues at coordinate 64,043,684 of NC_141766.1, forward strand.
TGGGCAATTAGGACTTGTGAAAATGCCAATTCACTGAAGGTAGTCATGGCCTATCGCAAGTCTGAATTCCACAACAGCCCTTCCATGGGGCTTATCTGAAATATTTTGGTCTAAGCTATTCCTCCAACTTCTTGAAGAAACATGAGAAGTGAGCAAGGCTTTTATCTTATTAGATTTTTGATATTAAGTTTTGTGGAATAGAAAGCGCTAGAAGCGCTTGGCTGTTGAATTACTTGAGTGCCCTTCTTGGCCAACATATCTGCTTGTTCCTTGCCGTATATGCAAAAACATTATTGCCAAAATTTTTAGTAATATGGCACATGTAAATCCCTAAAAAAGAAAGTGCTAAAAACTGCATTAGTAAAACGCAGAATACAGTTTAAATAAAGAGGAAGTGATGCTGAAAGAGAAATCATCCCCCTACTCCTAGAAGAGATCATCAAACTCCAGTATTTTTCTTATGATCAAGTTTTGTAAAGAATGTTAAATGAATTTAAAACTCAATATGGAAAAAGTCTTTCTGTTAATATATAACTCAAATTTTTGCTTTAGTATGACCCCAGTTGCACTATAATAGTTTATGCAACACAATTCTATAACTGCACATCCACTGTGCCTTATAAAAATTTAAACATCTATTTATAAATAGATTATATAAATATTATTCATTATCCAATTTTTCTGCTTCATCTGTTTTGAATTTTGTTTCAAACTAAACAAAACATAAAAAATTTTAAAAAATTCAGTGAGTATACAGAACTGAAGGTTAGTATATAAAAATAATAATAATACTTAAATAAATATAACATTAGGTAAAATTTAATTTTTTGGTGTCTTACCTACTTTGCATATCCCTATAGAAATATTCAAGTAATATTTTTTTTCTTATATTATGATGTATTATTATGAAATTGCAGTACACTGAATAGCTTTATACTTTAATTTCAAGAATTTAACGTTAATGTTACTTTAATTTTTATGTTAAGTCATACTCATAATGTCTCTAAATATGCTTGACCACCACCAACTCTGTTCAGTATTTATTAGTTATATAGAGCAATAATTGAAAGAGTTAATAATTACACAGCACTATGGGACCGCAACTTTTAAACTGGTTATGTCTCATGTGCATTGAAAGATGTTTTAATAACTGATTTTAGTTTGACGAAATAATTCATACTTTTTGGATTTTTTTTATTTTTTATACCCTTATGATTTTTAAATTTAATTATTTTAAGTAGATTCTCAGTTTATAAAATTACTTTTTTAATTGAGGATTGCAACTAGTTAGCATCTCATAATTTTTTTAAATTATGCATACTTTAAAAATACTTTATTATGTTTGCTGAGTTTATGGGGTAATAAAAATATGTTTGTAAAAATTATTGCATAACTTAAAAATGCTTTATTTTATGCATGTGAAGTTTTTTAATTTGATTTTTAACATGTTACAGGGGCTCTGACATAGAGAAATCTAGCTTTTCCTAATTCTTGTCTAGTGAAAGTAATTAATAAAAAATTCTTATAATTCCTTTAAAATCCCATGCTCATTGAAATTTCAAGTTCTGAACAAATAAAAAAAATCAGGACCAAAGGCTACAAATCAAATAAATAATAGACTGGCTTAAAGCTAAAACTATTATTATTGGCGAAGGGATGTAGAAAGAAGAGGATTAAAGACTGAATTGATGGCAATAGTGAAAGAAAACAACCATAAATACAATAAATTTGATATGGCTGGAATTGCCAATATTCATTACAAAACAAGTTTAAGATTACAGTCAAACCCCGGTTTAGCGAGCCCCTATTTACCTAATTTCGCGATTTAACAAGTTAATTAAGTAGTTAATTAAGTAGTTAACAAGTAGTTAACAAGTAGTTAACAAGTTAATTAAGATTAACGAAGTTAATGAAGTAGATTTATAGGAAACAATGACTAGCGAGTCTGGCACAAAAGTCGATAATGACTCTTCAGTGAAAACTGCTACTTTTTCTGATGCTTTGCATGGTTTGGAAACAGTGAACACTTACCTAATGCAGCAAGATGTAAATGAAGGAGTATTTCCTTTTCTTCATGACATCAAAAAAGAAGGAAGTAAGAAAGCATTACTCACAAAATGCTTTAAAATTTCAAATTAATCAACGTGTAATCATTCGCTGTATTTTAAGTTCCTGAATAAAAAGTGTAAGACTTCTATTCATATTGTGTATTTCCTTAATGATGTTTGAATATTCCATAAGGTTAGTCAACTTTTTTTTAATTTTGCCCTCCATATTACGAATTTTCCCCGACTTGGTAAATAATATTTTCGGTACCTATGAATTCGTTAAATTGGGGTCCGACTATACTTAATCCGATCCAGTTAATTTGGACACAAGTATTTTGTATCTAAAGAGAACAAAACTTTCACGTTAGGTGATGTAGAAAAACTGTGTAAAAAAATAAATAAGTGATGTTTTACCAACAGAGTGGAATAATTGCATAGAACATGTTAAACAAATAGAAAATCATGTGTGGGAATTAGAAGATGCAATAAAAAATACTATAAAGACAATTATTAATCAAGTAGGAGTCAACAGCAATTCAAGTTCACTCGGTGATTAAGATAAGTACTTTATCTTACACTTTTTTTTGCTTTAATTTTTTATTAAAAATCAGTTATTTATATATATAAAATAATTGGTCATTGCTATTTATATTAAAATTTACTCATAGTATTTTTATTACACCTTTAATATGTTGCTGTATCATTAACCAATAATATTCATGGCAGAATTTTACAATATAATTTAACTAATTTTTTTCGTATCATAGAAGTTTTGTTAGCAAGCATAATAATATAATCAGTTTACAAGAAACTGCTTCAATACTTAAAAATAAAAATTCAATGTTTAATTGTATTTAGTTAATTAAAAAATGTAGTTTCATTGTATTGTGAACCAATCATGCATTTATAACAAACAGCACGACTCCTCTGTTATTCACTTTTATCATAATTCTGTAAAATAAAAAATGCAGAGAAAATCGCAAAAGTCGCAAGCCTGATCAAGATTCTGGCGACCTATTAGTTAACTTTCGATCTATCTTTCCGTAAACGCACTATTGTGATATCTTTTATGGTCCAGTTTCTGGTCCTTTGAGCTTGATTTCTACCCTTGAAATTAAGTCATTTATTAAATATCTAATTAATTTACAAACAAAAGAATTTTTTTATTCTTTAGTCAAAATAACAAAAGTAATTTGAGACAAAATTTATGGATGAATTGATTTCGAAAATTACGATATAAATTATAAATGATTTATTTATATTTACTATTAGTATTTTATATACAAATTGTTAGTTATTTCTCCACATTTAATCAAGCTGAACTAATCTAATATATAAACATGAAAAATATAAACATAAATATATAAACAATCGAATTTAATAACATAATTTAATTTTGGAATCGCGTTAGCAGAAAAAAAATGTGTTCATTATTCTAAATTTCATTATTACTTAAATTTGAAGTCAGATGACGGAATCCACATTTTAAAATATTAACTTGTTTACACAACTGACTGGAAAAAATAACACTTCCAGACATCTCGAAACTAGTGCGCCTTCACTTCATACCATGAATGTACCGCTTTTGAATTTAGTTGTTGCCAGACATCACAGTCGAAAATATGAATGGTTGACCGTGTAAAGGTGGCGCTAAGGGTTAGTATTCTTAGCAAAATTTCCGGGTTTTTACCATAGAGGTTTATACAGCTTCCGGCAAACCTTACGCTTTATTTATGTTGTGATATTAGTTTTCATAAACTTATTTAAGACTTACAAGTTAGATTTTATAAATTGCAGAAGATTTTTATGAATGGTTGAATTGCGCGTAAATTTAAGTTCAAATCACAGTAGTCAAACTTATTAGAATATCAAGCTTGTTCGCACATCCTTGTTATTGTTTACGTTCAGTCACTCATTCATTTCATACTCAAAACTCTTATTTTCTAAAATAAAATTTCTTATTGGTTTTACATTAAAATCACGATTCTTTTTATTTTATACTCAAGTCGTAATCAACAACAATTAGTATTGTTTTTTATACTGATTTTTTAGATCTTAAATTTAGAAATGAAATAATGACTGCTTCGTCCAAACAAACACTGACATTAACCAAGGTAAGAGTTGGAAAGGGGAATAAAATGTTTCCAATTTTTTTTCTATTTTATTTTATTTCGGACTTGTTTTCTTTTTATTTCTATGCATTCTCTTTACTAATTTGAAAGCGATATTTTAAATAGGTCGCTAAGAGGTTGGCGGCGCTTGGCCTTGCCGTAGCTCTGATAAAATGTTAAGTCCAAGCATATTCAATAAGTTATAACAGGGTTGCAAGAAACACGGGTTTTTCCAGAAAAGTCCAACACAGGTGGGTTTTTCATGTTTTATTGGGGGATTTTTTAAAAGAGAGGGGATAAGCACCTTATTGTTAAAAAGCTTATTTACTATTAATAATTAAGTTTAATTGTATGAATTGACTTAACATATAGGTAATTAAAATGTAATTACTAACTAATATACATAAATTGGTACAAAAGCCTGTAAAAAATTTCTTCTGACATCACAATGCAAAATGTTATATGCAATCACATACATCACACATTTGAAACTTAATTTAACACAAGATTACTTTTTATTTATATTCTTACTAATCAGTCCCAGTATTTATATTCTTACTAATCAATACCAACTTTAGGGTGAGTTTTTTTCAGAGTAGGTTTTGCCCAGTAAAAGCCGCCCGGGTTTTACTGGGTAGGTGGGTTTATTTGCAACCCTGAGTTATAAGTTATTCTTTTTTATTAGCTTATGGAAGAAAAGTGGATATTTTTTATTGTTTATTGATAATATTAATTAATAGTTAAAAGAATTTAATGATTTGACCTTATAATAGCTTAAATACCTTTAATTTAGTGCGTAAATGATTATTCAACCTTTTATTTTAAACAGGGTTGCCACTGTATATGATGAATAGGGAAAACTTGGAAAATACAGAGATTAAAAATAATGGAGAAAATGACGGGAATTTTGAATTTTTCTAATAAACTGGGAAAATACAGGGAATAGTTATTTCTTATTCTTTTCTTTTACACAATGTTGACCTCTCAAAGTGTGATCTATGGGATATTTAAAGATAGTTCAGCTATACTATACTATTCCTTTTTTATGTATGTTGAACTGTTCTTGATTTCTCTAAGTTTTTCCAGCAATTAAAACTAGTATTAGTTATCATAATAAAGTTTATAAAGTCAGAAAAACAATTCTAGCAAAAAACAAATATTTTAAGATATGTGTGTTAGCAGGTTTGTTTTTGAATTGTTTTTCTGACTTTATAAATTAAAATAAAACAAATTTGGATTTAGCTGTTTTAAGTGCTTTACTATTTTGATTTATTGTTTAATTACTTATTTTGTCTTTTTCAGGGTTGGAAGGTTTTTGACATTTGACAGTTTTTGACGGTTTAAACCGTCACGTCGAAAACCTATATTCATATGTGAAATTTAATTAATACATAAAATTTATATATTTTTTATAAATGATAGTGTTTCTAAATATGTTCTAGAAAAAATAAATTTAAAATTTTGAAGAAACACTTATATTTTGAATAGTAACCAAAATCTTGTACTTTTGAAAACTCACATCTTTTGTAATATTATGTATTCATTTTCATGTGTTATTGAAAATCTGCAGTGATATTATTTAGAAATTTATTTATAACCAAATTTAGTGTATAGTAAAAATTAATCATACTAAAAATTAGACATTTTTAAAGATAAACAGCAGTTTTGTACATCAGACATCTTTTAAAGAAAAATCTTTTAAACAGGTTGGGCACATGCAACATTCACAATCAGGGAATTTTTGTCTATTTTTAGCTCTTCTACTTTTAATAACTACTTTTAAATTCAAATTAACATACTGGATAATAAAGATGTTCAGTATAACATTAAAAAAAAAAAATTATACACTTGTATCAAGTTTGTATTTATGCAACATAACTTGTAAGTTCCTTATAAATATTAGTTATATGTTCCTTATATGCCAAAAATGCATAGTAATAAACTTTTAATTTTCTTAAATATCAAAAAAAAAATGTTTTTTCAAAATATAAATATTTAAACAATTTTTGTGCAAAATTTTTCTGCACATGCATTTGAATATAAATTTCTGAGATTTTAAATCTGTTATTTTACCTTAATTTTAATTAAAAAATATTTTAAAACCTGCTGATTACCTACAGTATAATTAAATTTCAATATAATGCATGGCAACTGTTGGTAGTTTTGAAGTTCATATATTTTCTTGGCAAACTTCATTTTTTGACGGTTTAAACCAGTATTATACCCTTGTCGTGTCAAAAACCTTCTGAATTTATTAATTAGTTTCATTCTTTGATTAGATTATCATAATATAGCTCATTTGCACAGTGATTCTGTGTTTCCTTTTAATATATTGTGTATAATATATACAGGGACTTTTTTTTCAGATTTGAGTGGCAACCCTGTTAAATAAACCAAAAAACTAGGTGTGAACCAAATTTTTAAAAAAACGTTCCCCCCCCCTATTCCTAGGTGTAACAGAAACTATAATATACATTGTTAAATTTTAAAAAGGAAATCAAATCAAAATTTATGATCTTATCGATTAACATTTTAAAAAATATTACTCAAAACTTTACTCGTTTCAAAATTTTATTCAATGTAAAATTTAATATTTCAGTGCAAGTGCATTTGACTGCAGCTTTTACATTATCTAAAGCTTGAAATCCCCTTTAAAACTGGCAGTTTATTACGAGATGACGCAAAAACTGTACCTACCAAAAACTGTCCCCAGATGCTGTAAACTGTACCTACGCCTCTGATGTATCCTAAATATATGCAAGCACTATCGCTTCACCAGGTCATAACACTAATCGAAGGGATTTAAATAGTGCTTCCATTAATTAGTTTTGAACACTCATTTCTCTTTAAATTAAAAGGTTGCTTTTAAAAAAAAATTTTTATTGAACTATATCAGGGTTGCCACTCCACTGTGAGAATGGGGAAAACCTGAAAAGTAGAGGGAATTTAAAAATCCCTAAAATAACAGGGAAATGCAGGGAATTTTGTTTTGTATTTTCATCTTTTAAAAAATGGCAAGCATTCAAAGTGCAATCTACGAGATATTTCAGCTATATTAAATTAGTTTATTTACTATAGCATTTGTTTTAAGTATGTTCAGCTGTTCCTTTTTTCCACAATTATAACTAGTATAGTTAGCTCAAAACAGCACAGTGTTTGTGTTGTATATATTGTGTATAATATGTACAGGGAAAGCACAAGAAATTATTTTTCCAGATTTGAGTGGCAACCCTGTATATGTATATATACTGTATTTATTTTTGAAAAATTAATTAGCAGTTTCTAATCTTCTCTATTTTAGTTTCTGCTAAGATCTAAAACTTTGAAGCTATATAGAGACATATTGAGAACTATAAAAAGAATTCCTAATAAGGAACATCAAGCTGAATTAAAAAGTTGGGTGAGGAGAGATTTTGAAAATAATAAACATTTAACTAATGAAGTAAGTATGTTGGCTAATGTTTGATTACCAATTAATGCCAATAATTTTATACATGGAGTCCATTTAATTATACTCTTTTATAATTTTTTTTTAAAAAATTATAATTTCTTTCTTTAAAAAAAAAATTTTTTTTTAAAAATGTTTACTTAATATCTGAAAAATCCTGTTAGAATATAACATATTAACAGGGGTTGAACTTTCATAATGAGCTGGATAGCAGCCATTGGCTGAGAGGGGAGACAGGAAAAAGTTCCCAAAACACAACACTGCTACTTCTGTACTTACAGGGAAGGAAACAGAGATGATCCCAAAGTTAATCAGTTTCAAGAAATCATCGATCACAATTATATATAAAAATTCTTGTATATTTTATTTAAAAATATTAGAACTAGAATTTATACTTGGCATCTCTTTCATTTGCAAATATTTTTCTCTGGTAGAATAACAAATGTGATAGAGATAAAAGTAAACTTATCCATAATTATTCATTTAAATTATGCTGCAAATAATTTATTTAGAATTTCATGTTTTGAAAATATCAAGGATTTAAATTTAAAAAGATTTTAACTTTTTGAAAAGTGCCATTAATGATTTTTCTCAAGAAATTTTCGGGATTTTTGAGTTGAACTCGCAATCACCCCTGAAGAAGAAAAAGAAACTTATACATCTTTAACCTAGGTTTTTAGGTTGGCCGGTTTAAACTAAATGTTTTTTTTAAACAAAATAAGTTTGAGTTTTTTTAAAAAGAAAAAAATATTTTAAGTAACTTAATTTTTGTATCATTTATGTAAATATAATTAAAAATAAACAAAATTATTTTAAATGTAACCAAATGAAGAAAAAAAAGTACATTTTCAAATAAAAATTATTCTAATCTTGAGTTTAATGGATTGTTGACTGAATGTAAACAATAACAAGCTTAGTAAAACTGGAAAAAATTTAGAAAACTTCCGTCGATCCCTCTGCTTATGTTATGCTTACGAGGCGATGCTTGAACAGGCTTAATGTTCTAGGAAGTTTTATTATTGTGAATTGAGTTCAGATTTATGCATAATTTTACTATTCATAAAAGTTTATTGTAGTTTACAAGTTCTAACTGGTTGTGAGCCTAAAACAAATTTAATAAAATTAATGTCACAGTATAAATAAAGTAATATCACAGCATAAACACAAATCACAAAAATAAAACTTCCTAGAATAATAAGCTTGTTCACACATCGCCTCTTAAGCGGGGAGATACACCGAAAATCTTCTAAATTTCTTCCGATTTTAGGAAGCTTGTTATTGTTTACATTCAGTCACCAGTAAGTGAAAATTCAATCATTATGTCAAAATTATTCAGGATGCAATGTTTGACAATTAAAACAGTAATGCAATAAATGTTTAACTAGGAGGTTGACATTAAAACAAAATAGCAATTTTAGTATAACGAAGCATCTTTTTGTTATCTCATAGTAGCATGTTTCCAAAAGTTAAGTCACAATATTCTTCTGCTAATAGTTTGTCTAAAGTAAGAACTCCTCTAGCCGTTCGTCTGGATCCGTAGGAATGACTATGGTAACGAGGTATAACTATTTCAAAAAGGAGTGTGAGGTCATTGTTTAGGACAGGTTTTGGCTGGGGTCAGCTAGAAAAAGGGAGTCTTTCTTTTTGGTCTATTGTGTTAGCCATAGAGTGAAAAGAAGGTACCCTCCCTGAAATGTGCTATTCTTGTTTCCATAGCAGCAGATGACCTCAGACTTTGTGGCGGGGGAAGTTCTTACTGTAGACAAACTATACTTAAGTTGTAGTTCCAGGGTGGCCACCCACCTTGAAAACCTGGAATTATCAGGGAATTTTTTTATACTGGAAAAATCAGGTAATTTTAAAGAAAAGTTGGAATTTTTTTCTTAATTTAAATTATTTTGCCATCCGCTATATCCACTTTATTTAGATGGAAATTTATTGTCAAACAGTTGAAATATCATCAACTTAGCAATACTTTGCTTGCATTAAAATTCTCACCATTGTTATCCTGCTAAACTGCCATATGAAACTCGCCCATGTTGCTAAATGAATGGAGAAATCTTTGATCTCTTTGGAGATTATGAGACTACACAGTTTAAAAAAGGCAAAAATTGTGGTGGAGTTGAAAGAAAGGGTTAAGATATTGTCTTCTGTTTATATAAGTAGGTTTTTTTTTGTTTTCTAGTCCGTGGGCTGAATTCATTTATTGTTAAAGTTAATTCCGATGCTTTGGGAGTGTTTTTTATGTTAACAAAATGTTTTAGTTTTTTTAACTTTATAAAATTCTCCAAAAAATAATTGGTTATAATTTACTAATAGATTTTATTTTGCACTCTTTTTCTGAAAGCTTTTAGTCTGCCATCCAATGAATAATTTTTTCTTAGCAAAGCGTACCAATCACTCATTTTCTTGAATCGTTAATGGCAAAATTGTTGCATTGATGCTAATTTTCTGAATTTCATTTTTATCCCTTTATAACAAAAAGAAGCTTTTTTTACGAACCAACTGAACATAACATTAAATTTTACTGTTTTGTTGGTAAATATTTGATTTTTGATTCAAAATTCGAATTGTTTATTAATCACAATGTCAAAAGCTCATAAATGTTGCTTACATTCCAGAGATGATATATGCCAATTATTTCTCCTTTTACCTTAAAAAGCTGAAAAATAAGCAAGGAATGTATGGAAAACATGTTAAATGATGTATAAACTTAGAATTTGAAAGAAATTATTTTTATTTGTTTATTAGAAGGAAGGAAAACTAAACTTTTTTTTTTTTTCTGCGCTGTTCAGGTACATGTTTTAAGTTAGGCAACCAGATGACCAAAATTTTAAACTTAATATTAAGTAAACAAGGTATCATTTTCAAAGTAAAAAATTGAAGTTTTAAAATAATGACGTTTGACTTATAAATATCAGTTTTTAAGCTATAGGCTGTTAAATGAAGGGCTACATCATTTGAAATTTTTAACCGTGGTAAGTGAATCTCTAAGTACAGTTTTTTTTTTTACATAAGAGTCACATTAATAATAGAAAATTAAAAAAGTAATAATAAAAGTGAACTGTAACAAAACAGGTTATCTTGTAGAGACATTTCAAATTTATTTACAAAAATCATTCTCAAGATACACTTTTGATATTTTATGTGCGACCTCAAAATACGTAATTAATTGTTCTGTGCCACTAAAATTTAATATAATTAAATTATTTTTCTGTTCAAAGTTTTTTTTTTTTTTTTCATAGTAAAGTGTTATTTTTATTGTAAAATTATTTAATTATTTTCATGTCAGACACCACTGCTTTTCTTTTCATTACATATATTTTTATTTGTTTCCATCTCTTATTTTGTTTTTTTCTTCATAAAATGAAGCCAAATATGGATAGAATCATATAGAACATTTTAAATCAATCATTTTTCTTAGAACTTGAAAAATGTATGTATTTTGAGAAAAAAAGTCAGTACGTACTGTAGTTATTTATTTATTGAGTTAAGAAAAAAATAATAAAATTACTTGCATAACAAATAACACATCCCATTCAATTTTTAGGTAAATGGTATAAAAAGTTAGTTGTTACTGAACCTGTAATTGGCAACAGAAATTGTAGACAGGAGTATTATAAAGAGATAAAAATTTATTCTAGAATTTATATTAATTTTTTTTTTCTTCATGAATTTGGTGCAGCTCTAATGCTACAACTGGGGACATGTGCTCTTTCTTGTTCACTGTTAACTGTGCCACTAAATTCAAGTAAATGGTATATCGGTTAATATCGTCTGCTGTGCAAAACGCATATTTAATTTTATGCAGCCAATAAATAATTATATTAAATTATCATTTTTCCTGCACTATTTTTTTTCCCGGAAAAAAACTGTTATAAGCTAATAATACAGTGAAAAATTGTTGCTTTCTTTTTCATTTTAATGTACAGTGAAATTTTTTCAATAGATTTTTTAATGTACTGAAATTTTTCGCCTTCCCAGTTATAAATCAAAATCAGCTACCTAATCTAAACTATGAAACCATGTAGTTAGATTGGAATTCCTCAAATATTCTAAATGAATAAAAAAATTTATTGATGTATAATCACCTGCAATTATTTTCTTTTGCTTAATGAAATTACATTAAACAGTACTTATCCAAGGTTTGTTTTGGGTCACTCTATATTTGCAATTCTGTGCAAAAACTACTTAACACTTTGAAAAGAAAAATTTCCTTAAAAGCAATATATTCTACAAGCTAAACATATTATTTTCTCCGCATCTATTCAATGGTATATCAAATAAATAACATTTTAAATAAAATACTTTATAAAATTAAAACTTTTCTTGTACCCACCTAGACTTCATAAGGGGGGGGGGGAGCACGCCGACCTGGAAATTTTAAGATTTTTCTATATCCAGGAACAATTTGTCAATCCATCCTCTTCCTCTTGAGGTTATGATGCCCATTTATTTTGTTTGATGTAGCAAACAAGTGATTAGTGAGAAATGATATAACTGCTTTAGTAATCTGATACTCAGTCTGCAATTTAAAGAAAAAATTAATTTATGAACATCTGTGATTGAACTAACTTCCCTTTTACCTAATTCTAAATTAACTATCAGTCATTGGTTAATGATTTTTTATTCATTTGCTTCTTCTTCTGAACAAACTCAAAATTGTGGAATAAAATTTGATTTTTTTTATCTTATTGCATAGTTCATGTCAAATATTTATGTGTAATATGCATGTGCAAATTGTGATAACTAAGCATTAAGGCTGGCTTACCTTTATGTCAAGTCAGGCGCAAACTTATTCAAAATTTATATAAAAAATATCATTTCCTATAGCCTTTACTAATATTGTAATATAATTTTCCAATAACTTTACCTTAATATGTAATCTTTATATAATTTTTTATAAATGGTTATAGACCAACATTGTTATTATATGAACAAATATTAAGTAAGTGAAGTTTTAAAACTTTGTTGAAAATGATGCTTATTTCAAATTCTGCCTTTTATCAGTTTTCCTTTCACACTCAACACAATAAACTGAAATATTATTTTATTAAATTACTACTTCAGGGTGGCCACCCACCTGGAAAACCTGGAATTATCAGGGAATTTTTTTTATACTGGAAATATCAGGGAAATTTGGATAAAAACCTGGAAAATCAGGGAATTTTAAAGAAAAGCTGGAAATTTTTTCTTTGATAATTTTTTTAATTTCACTAATTTAAATTATTTACTAATTTTCTTAAGCTAAATTATTTCATCCATTATACCCACTTTTTTTTAAACGGAAAAGTATCGCCGAATCGTTGAAATATCATCAACTTAGCCATATTTTGCTTGCATCAAAATTTGCTCCATTACAGCTCTGTCAAACTAGAATACCACAGAAAATTCTCCCACGGTTGCTAAACAAATGCAGAAACCTTTGACCGCTATGGGACTGTGCAATTTAGGAAAGATTCTGGTGGAGATGGAAAAAGGGATTAGGATATTAGCTTCTGTTTTTAAATTCTGTCCTTGGGCTGAATCCATTTATGGCTCAAGTTTGTTCCAATATTTTGGCGGTAATTTTTTTTTTCTATTTTGACAAAATGTTTTTGTATTTTTACTTTATAAAATTCTCCAAAAATCGTTGGTTATAATTTAATAATAATAGATTTTATATTGCACTCTTTTTCTAAAAACTTTTCTACTCCCATTCAAAGAAATCTGTGAATTATTTATTTCTCAGCAAACCAACCAATCGCACATTTTTTTTACAATCGCTAACAGCAATGTTTGTCGATAAATTGTTACAATTGTTGCATTAATGCTAATTTTTTCTATTTCATTTTAACCTTTTATAACATATATTTTTTTAAAAAAAATTTGTAAGAACCAACTATATATTAATATTTCATTTTACTCTTTTGTTGGTCAATATATGATATTTGATTCAAAATTTTGTACGAAAACATTTGAAAAATAAATAAAAAAATCTTGCCAAATTGTCAAAATAAATTATTTTTTTCAAGATGAAAATATTTTATAATAAAGACACTTTTCTTGTACACATCCTACACTTTATAAGAAAAAAGAAACAAAAACCTGGAAATTTTAAGATTTTTATCTGGAAAACCTGGAAAAATCAGGGAAATTTGAAATCTGATTTGAGTGGCCACCTGTACTTAATAAAACATGTAATTAGTAATGAAATAACTAATTCTTGTTAACATTTACGAAAGCATTTGAAAAATAAATGAAAAAATCTTGCCAAATTGTCAAAATAAATTATTTTTCTCAAGATGAAAATATTTTATAATAAAGACACTTTTCTTGTACACGTCCTACACTTTATAAGAAAAAAGAAACAAAAACCTGGAAATTTTAAGATTTTTATCTGGAAAACCTGGAAAAATCAGGGAAATTTGAAATCTGATTTGAGTGGCCACCTGTACTTAATAAAACATGTAATTAGTAATGAAATAACTAATTCTTGTTAACCTTCTTTGCTTGCAAAAGACATTGAATAATGAAATGACACACATTTCAGAAAAATGTTAATGCTGTTTCTAAAAATTGAAACAGATTAATTTGAAGAAATCAGTTATAAAAATAAGCAAAATTTTTTTGTTAGTTATCAATAGCTCCAAAATTATTTGTTTGAAAAGAACTAAACTTTTTTTGGTACAATCAAAATGAAAATAAAAGTTAAGCAAAAATTTAACTGATTAGCATCATTTGCACATGAATATTTTTCATTAGGTTTTTGTTGCTACTTACTAAATTATGTGTTTTTATAAACTTTTGATTTATTATCAATTTTGTTTGATTTCAGGATGCTATAAAATATAATTTAAACAGGGGAAAATCCTTTTATGAAGAATTGTTGTCCTCTTTAAATCTTGCTGTGTCCTGAAATCATAACTGTTTGCAATTTAATAGTGAATGCTCATTTTTTAGAAATAAAATCTTTGTTTATGTCTTAAATTTTGTGTATTGATTTAAGTTTAACAGAATCTTAACAATTACTTTCTGGAAATTTATCTTCAATTCTAAGCAGCAATGGCTCGATGATTACTGAACTAACCAGCTTGCCTGGAAAGTAGAGGTTGGCCTAAGTACAATTCTGACCACATAGCCACAATCATGCCGTTGGAGCACTAATGGCTCAGGGGATAGAATGTTTGCCTTCAAATGAGGTGAACAGGGTTTGAATCCCAGCGCTGGCTGGTCAATTCAAATTCCGCTCCGGCTTGCACAGACTACAGTACCGACGTAAAATATCCTCAGTGGTAGACGGATAATGGATTAGAGTCCCTTTGCCGTCTGGCTAACCGTGGGTAGTTTTCCTCTCCATGTAACGCAAATGTGGGATAGTTCCATCAAGAAGTCCACTACGAAGCCAATACTTGATCCAGGAGTTCCCTTGTCTTCTGGATTGAGTTCAAAATTACAAGGCTATAGAGTTGAACATTAGTTGTTGAAAACCCAAAAAGGTTCAGCTGTTCAACGATGGTTGTAAAATAAAATATAATCATACCATTAGTCACAAAATTGTGAAGCTTTAACGAGGTAGTCACTTTCCAAAATAGTGTAAACCCTGTCAGAAAAAGATTCAGGAAACAAGTTTTTTGACCAATTACCATTGACCAAAAATATTTGTAAATAAAATATTTTGGATTTCAACTGAATTCCTAAAATCGACGTGAAATTAAAGCCTGCAAAATTACACTAGTCACCACATAAGAAATTTTTCCAAGCTGTGGCCATCTTGGCCTACAATAGGCTTTTAGGGAATGCTTTACTATCTTCAATTATAATTTAGTAACTGAAAATCTTAAGCGTGCTTGAAAATATTTAAGCATTTAATTATATTATATATATATACATACAGTGTTAATTCTAAACCTTAAAAAAGGTAGGGGACTAGAAGTTGAAAAGGGCACCTATCACAAAAAAGGGCATTGTTCACAAATATTTGTATATAACTTTTAAGACATCCAAGATATACAAAATTTTAATTTTTTTTCGTTCTAATAATCGAATCTTTTTTAAAGATGAAATTTAAATTAAAAATAATTCCACAGTTAAATTCGCGCATTCTATAAATTAGTTTTAAGATGAGCGAAATTCTCAAATTGCGAAAATGTTGCATGTCGTAATAATAACATATTAAATATATCGGGATTTTCAAAAACAATGTCCAAGTGAATGAAAAAACAAGAAATTTTTGTTGGAAGAGTCGTTATCGACAATGTCAACCTTCATCTCTGAAAAGGTACCCCAACATAGAATCGAGTTAACATGTCTTATATACAAGTGAATTGGAATTGTATTTCTGTAGTGGTAGATACACTGCAGTACTCCCTCACCAGAATTATATCTGTGATAGAATTCGATGAACGAATACCACTAGTTAATTCATTGCTGTTTTCGTGAGAAGCCGGGAGAGCTGTATTAAGATCACCGTACTTTTTGAGTGCTAATCGTGAGTGGTTGGTTTATTGAAATTACATACATTTGCTGACTTGTGTGCTCAATATAGGCTTATAAGTCATTGTCAAGTAGAAAATACAGATAGAACAATTCAGAGAAAGACATCACAAAGAATACATCAAGGGTTACGGCGGGATTCGAACCCGCTACCTCCACGCTTAACAGAGCGTTTGGACCGGTGATACCGCTCGGCCAGGGAGGCCCCGCTAATCGTGAGAGCTGTATTAAGTTCACGGTTGTAGTCGCTCCTGTGTTGCCATTAGCAGTCGAGTATATAAAGGCCGAAGTTGTGCTCGATCGAGACTGAGTAGCAAGAGCGCGAGGAGGTGGATAATGTCGCAAGTCAACTGTTCAATTTGTACCATCCATCGAAGTGGGCGCTACTGTCAAGGTAGGTGTGTTCACATCATGTCCGAGTCACCAATGTGCGTTGGAAGTGTTTGTTTCGGCTAACAGAACGTTTCTGACTTGTGGGAGCTTCCAACTGTGAGAGACAAGCTATAATATCTGTCAACATAGACCGCAAATCCGACGAACCCACAACTGTGCTGACTGACTGTCCGCTAGTTGTTGTAGTCATAATGCCATCCGTCATCTCTGCCACCTTGTCTAGGTTATCGTTGGAAGTCTCCAAAATCTGCTGAACATTAGTGGGCAACCTCTGCAAAAAACGATTTAAGAAGTTCATCGTTAATTCTTGCACCGACTTTATTCCACATTTCCAGAAGCAGTCTTGAAGGACAGCAGTCGCTGAGTTGCATTCCCGAAATTAAATCCCTTAAACGCTGTTCTTCAGATTCAGCATATTGAGCGCACAATCTTTTTTTTTTTCAATGGTGTGAAAGGCTCATCTACAGGTGGACTGATAATCGCTAATTCTTCCGGTTGCAAAGCAGAAACTACATGGTGAAATTTCGTTGACTCTGTTGTCACTCCAGCAAGCGTGAACTGACTTTCTATTTATTTGAACCGTTACTCACGTCCGGGTCACCAATGTGGGGGGAATAGATATCGACAATGTCAACCATTGTAGTTGCTTACATTTGTAGATTCTAGAACCCTTGAAACAGCTTAAAATACAGCTTTAAACTAAAATTGAGACTTCATATGAGTAACAAATAATTTAAAAGCTGTTTTTAATCATCTCTGCATTTTACCTAGCTAAACTCGTAAATTTTAAGTAGGGATAGAAGTTATCGACTATGTCAATCTTCATCTATGAAAAGGTAGATACACAACAATACTCCCCCACCAAAATTATATCTATGATAGAAATCGATATCACTAGTTGATTCCTGGCTGTTTTTGTGCGAAGCCGGGAGAGCTGTATTAAGTTCACGGTAGTGGTCATTCCTGTGTTACCCTAAGCAGTCGAGTGCATAAATACCGACGTTGTGTGTGATCGAGACTGGGTAGCAACGGTGCGAAGAGTTGGATAATGTCGTAGTCACAAGTAGCAAGTTAACTATTCAATATGGACCATCCATCGAAGTGGGCGTTACTGTAAAGATAGGCGTATTCATATCGAAGTGGAAGTTTCTGTCAAAGGAGGCATGTTCACATCACGTCCGAGTCACAAATGTGGGAAGAGTCGTTATCGACTATGTCATTCTCTTCTATGAAAAGGTACTCCGATATAGAATCGATTTAATATGTCTTATATACTAGTGAATTGGAATTGTACTTTTGTAGTGGTAGATACGCTACACCTATCACAAAAAAGGGCTTTGTTCACAAATATTTTCATAATTTTTAAGACACCCAAAATATACAAAGTTTAAAATTTTTTCGTTAAAAATAATTTCTCTGTTAAATTCGCGCATTCTATACATTAGTTTTTAAAATAAGCGAAATTCTCGATTTTCGAAAATGTTGCATGTCCTAATAATAACATATTAAATATATCGGGATTTTAAAAAACAATGTCAAAGTGAATGAAAAAACGATCGAAAATTAATGTGGACTTAAGATGGAATCAAGCTCGTAAAAAAGTGATTACTAAAATATAAAATTCGTTAGCCATTGACGTATTAATTACATCGAAATCCGAAAATCCACGAGGAAATAATCCATAAATGATCGATTTGGATTTACGGTGGAATCGATCTAAATTGAGAATGTTAAAAGGACTCCTTAAATCGAAAAACCCGCTTGTAATAACATCGTACAAAAATTATAAGAAAAAATAAGTAGAAATTGCTGGAAACGACATCAATTGTGATGGAAACGTCGATAATTGAACACCTTAAAAAGTGATAACTCAAATTTGAAATTTAAACGCCATTTTATATCTTATAAAAATATAAAAAACATGCAAAAGGCCAATAAAATTATAAATAACTGCCAAAAATACCTATCAAAAATGGCGTGGAATTATGATAGAATCATCACGAATCGAACGCATCAAATAGCGATAACTCACTTCCGAACATCGTATTAATCATATCGGTATTTGAAAAACCATGTAAAAGGGCCGAGAAAATGATTAATAACCTCCATAAAAACCATCATTAAACGCTATGAAATTGCAATAGAATCATTATGAATCGAACGTATCAAATAGTGATAATGCAAGTTCAAAATTTGCCCGTCGTAAAAACGTATTAAAAATATAGAATTTGAAAATCTCTGTGAAAAAATGCCTTCCGAAAACACCATCATCAAACTACGTGATATTATGATGGAATCGTCACGAGTTGAGCGCATTAAATAGTGATAACTCAAATTCGAACATCGTATCGTATTAAAAATATTGAATTTGAAAAAAAAGCCGGTAATAAAATGAAAAATAACCCATGAAAACCTATCTCAAAACGTCGAGAAGTAGTGATAACTTAAATACGAATTTCGAACGTCGTGATAACATCGTATTAAACATATATGAATTTAAAAAACCTTATAAAAGGGCCGAGAAATGATAAATAATTTTCGGAAAAAAAAAAACCATTATCAAACGCAGTGAAATAACGATAGAATCGTCACGAATCGAACGTATCAAATAGAGATAATCCAATTCGAATTTCAAAAGATGTAACAGCCTCGTATTAAGAATATCGAATTTGGCACGTTGAATGCCATGGGTCACCGGTGATCGGCATCGGCAAATACATAATTCGAGTAAATTTTTAATTTTTTTTAAGTATTATTATCGTTACTAAAATGGCTTGAAGAAATTAATGCAATATAGAACACACAAAAATAGTTTTATTTATATACACAGATATGCCAACCTGCTCCGGACAGCGAATAAATATCTTCAACTGGTGGTTTATTAATTGTGATTCTTGGTTGAATAAATTCAATTTAGTAGATTTTTATCCACTACTATTTCTAAACAATTCGTAGGCTTCTTATAATTCACCACTTTTTTCAGATATATCATGCTAAATATTTTAAAAAACTAGCAAAATCTGTCTAATATTTACAAATTTAGTTTGTAGTTATTTACTGTTTGGCCAGACGGGCAAGACATGTACAAATAGCGTGGCATTCAACGTGTTAAAAAACCATGTGAAAAATGATAAATAGCTTCCGAAATAATTATCAAACGACGTGAAATTACGATGGAATCGTCATGAATCGAACGCTTCAAGAAAGTAATATCTCAAGTTCAAAATACGCATGTTGTAATAACGTATTAAATGTATCTGAATTTGAAAAACCATAGGGAAATGGTCGGGGAAAAAAATGATTAATTACGGCAGAAACTGTAATTATTTCAACCGAAAAAACTATCAGAAAATCACGTGGATTTACCACAAAATCGGAGCCCTTTAAAATGTCGGGCGCATGTTCAGATTCATAGGGCATGAGGGATGGAATGTTTTATTCAAATTGCGAACCCTGCCTAGAATGAACCCTCTGAACTGGATTCAGTGAGATTCTTGCACTCTCATGTGCAACTCTGTTGCATTTTGCAAAATATTCTCAATTTCAGGCTTCATTTTTCACCCTCTGAAATTTAACTGAAAAATGTCTCGATCTATGGTGGATAATACAATCCAGAAAACAATTTTTTGTCAGAAACTAGTTATTTTAATCATGATCATGCAAAGTCTTTGAAAATTATTTTGCATTTTGTTAATATATATAGTGCTTAAAAATATTTTTCAAGTGAGTGCTTAAAAAGTACTTATTTTTTGTATGCACCCTTAAAAGTAAATTAAATAGCATGGAAAAAAACTACCATTAGTAATTTTTTTATTGAGCGATAAACGATTAATAAATATAGTACTATTATTTTGAAACAATGACATCATTTTTGCAAAAGTAATCACAATTATTGCCTGGGACATAAAAGCACATTTTAGAAATTTAAAGTGGCTAATGAAAAAAATAAAACAACCGTGCAAGTACATAAATATGAAAAAGTATTAGTTTTTAAATGAAAATGAAAGAGACAAAAGTCGTTGAGCAGAGGATGAAGATAATTTTATTTTGAGTTTTTCAGTAGATTTGATTTTTAAAGTGGTTTATAAAGACATGAAATACCTTATATTAAGGTGTACATGATTTCATCAAAAAATTTTGGTTAAACAGACAAGAAATCACAAAAAAATTTGATCTCACACTGTCTCAAAATAAATAGACTAGTTAAAAGTTTTCATTCAACTCTCATCTCCATAGATACGCAACAAAATATGTTGGACTTCTATTTAACGAACTTCTATTTTGCGAATTTCTCTATTTTGCGATTTTTTCGAGGAACCAAGAACATTTGGGAAATTTCTTCTTTCAATAACTTCCAAATAGCGAAGTAAAATTTCTATTTAACGAACTTTTCTTTGAGATCCAGTTTCCCTATTTCCCAAAATATTTCAGAACATTTCAAACTTGTTAACTCATTTTATGGGGGAAATGACCTTGAATTGATTTTCGAAGCCACTTAACTTTAAGAGAAAGCAGTAAATTCCCTTTCACTTTTTGTTTGCGTTTCAAACGAATTAAATTAAAAACAAAATTAATGGATTTTATCAGTAGCAATTAAACTTAAGAACGTATGTGGTAATGTATGTTTGAAATTACTTTTATAATAAATACAGCTATAATTTTATACATAAATTTACCTTTTTTTCAGTTGAAATGTAGCATGATAGTGTAACGCTTGATAATGTTTTGCTCTATTCTTGCTTTCCATGCAGATTTCTTTTATATGGTTAAGATTTATAAAATAAATAGTAGATACTAGTTTGCAAGATAAAGGTGTATCAATTTCTATTTTAATTATGTCTAATATTTATGAATTGAAAACCTGTTTTGTGTTGTTTAAGTATTTCAAAAGGTGATTTTCTACTTAACGAATTTTCCATATAACGCACTTATTATCGATTTAGCGACTTCGTTAAATAGAGGTCCCACTGTATATATATATTAAATTGTTACATTTGAATATCAGTCGAACATTATACAAAATTAGGAAATGTTTTTATTAGGAAGTCAACCACATATCATTAGTGTTGTGTGAAATTAAATTCATTCTTGTGCAAAAGTTATCTATTATCACAAAGAAGCAATGGTTCAGATCACATATTCAGTTAGACAAGTATCATTATGGACCATGCTTTATCAATTTAATGATTGTTATGGCAACATAAAAATATATATTTATCAAAGAGTTTCAAATTAACATCATGTGATAAATATTTAACAAAAAATTTATTTACAAGTGACAACATTAACATAACAAATATTTCAGGAATGGAGGTTCTTTTTTTATACAAATAACAGAAATTTTTTTTACAGAGACTTCCTATTTTGCATGTTTGGTCTTAAAAGAAGGGAGCCTTCAACCCAAGTGTTTGGTCTTTCTAACATAGTATACCAAAGTGATCTCTCTTCACCCACTGAATCCATCCAATCAACATCTCTACCTTGATATTTTCCTGGAAAAAAAATTTAATATATTGATAATTTTTAGTATTACATGCATAATCATAGAATCCACAAAATTGAACATTTACAATTCCTTATAACAGGGTCGCCACAGGGAGAATAGGGAAAACCTGGAAAATACCGGGAATTTAAAAATCACCTAAAATAACAAGGAATTTTGATTTTTTCTTTACAAACTGAGAAAATACAGGTAACTCTGTTTCTTATTTTCGTTTTTTAAAAAATAGTGACCACTGAAGCGTAATCTATGGGATATTCAAGCATGATATTTCACCTATACTAAACTATTTCATTTACTATAGCATTATTTGTTTTAAGTATGTTAAGCTGTTCCTTATTTCTTTAAGTTTTTCCAGCAATTAAAACCAGTATAGCTAGACTAATATAGGTCACTCAAGAGCACAATGATTGTGTGTTTCCTCTTAATATATTGTGTATTATATGTACGGAACAGGGGAAACACACAGGATTTTTTTCCCTCAGATTTTAGAGGCAGCCCTGTATAAGGAATAATTAAACATTTATATTTCTTCAAATAATAACTGTTCAAAAATATATATTTTATTAAAAATCAAGACATCTTAGTTTTTCACTACTCTGTTATAGTTAGAAAGAAAGTTAATACTAAAATTTTAATGACACCATTAATATTTTATTTCGAAATTAAGTGAATGCAGTTTCATAGATCATTCCACATAGGACCAAATTAAATTTGTAATGCTAACTTATGTAATTTATTTGGAAAATTATGGTATGAATTTCACAAAAATATATGCATAAATGTAGCAAAATGGCATGTTTTAGTTATTGAGCTACATTTTTAAAAGAAGCTTAAAACAGCTTTTATATTCCAGTATTGTTGCGAACCTTAGCAAACTTGTAAGTAAGAATCTTATCAGTATGCTTTCCCCAAACATTCTAATTATGGTTTCTTAATGTATTATTTCTTCTCTATTATTCAATAGAATTAGTTGCATGAATTCGTAATAAAGATAAGCTGTTATACATTGAGTCATCTAGATAAATACGTGAAAATTTATTAATTTAAAATGATGAAACAAAATATAGACGTTTAATGATGTATTACATTATGTAACTGTTGTCTCAATAAACAAAGAAGCGGTTCGTCAATGTTAATTTACTTTTGTTCGTTAAACTTAATTCATAAGTTTTAAAAACTGACAGTGAATGTAAAACCACTATATACCCCACCTGATGTCATATTTCAATGAGTATTTGATCTAAGATTGTTACATACAATAAAAAAGTTTCTGTGCCTACATATATCATAAAAGAAAAACTTTATAAATTGTATTACCTGTCCCAAGACATAGTCTGACACCACCAAGAAAATCATTGCTAGTAATTTTATCATAGTCCCAAATGGTTAGTTCTAAGCAACGTTCTCTTAAATCATCCAGTGTAACATCATCATATACAAAAGTATGATTCCATTTTGGATTGCATGATTTTTTCAAAACAGGAGTCTTTTGCTTTCCTGATTTGGTCTTATCAGGTAGAAGATAACTGGAAAAAAAATATGAAGTTGAAAACAAAGATCTCAAATTTAATCTGCATTCTCTGGGAGTACCTATGCTAAAATTTATTTTTATGATAACAATTATAACATTTATAAATATGAAATTTGAGATTAAAACTTTCAAAATTTTTAAAACTAAATGAATTGGAAGTTTTGCAAGCGTAATTATCTTTGAGGTTAAACCAGTGGTCGGAAAAAATACATTACTTTGTAGTTTACTACAACTACTTAGTTACAAATGTAATTAACTAAAACTACTTTTTTTAAATGTAGTGACTACAGACTTCTTTGGAATTGGAGTAACTAATTTAAGAAGACAAACTTTACAGGAGAACTTAATTGACACTTATGTTCAAAATGGTTTTGAATAAGAAATTGGCTTACATTAAATGAAAGGGAATAATAATACAAAAAAAAAACTATTTATTCATGTTTACATGAGCCAGTTTGTTATTCCAAAATATTTTTTTTTAATTTTTAATTTAACCTTCAACTTTTTATGCTTTTTCAGTAGCGAATATTTAATTTATAAAATGCAAAATTATCAAATGCAACTTTTTAATTGTTTAATGCTATTTTCTTTTCTCTAAAGCAGAGCCCCCCCCCCCCCGGTACAAAAATATTTAAGATCCCTATAACATGCCATAATATTTAAAAATGAGCTAAAAAACTTCGCATACATAAAATAAATCATTTTTAAGATATACAATAATTTAAACACATTTTTATTACACCAAAAACTCAAAATATGTTTAAACAGTGCATAATTTTAAAAAAAAAATTATGCCAACCAGTTATAAGCCTTGAATAATAAAATAATTTTCAAAACCATGGAAGTTAATAAAATTAAATAAACATAAAGGTATAACAAATAAAATAAAAATTCAAAAGTTATGAATTATTTTGTCAAATTAATTTGCCGAGTGAACAGTTATTAAAACATCTTTCATTAGAAAGTAGAAAAATAGATTTGGTTGCCTTTTTAAGTTTTCTTGGTGATAAACAATTCAAACTATTGGTGTTAGCATGGTAATCAATCACTATTTGCAGGAAAAAAAATGCATACTTTATATAACAGAACTTATTTATTTTTAAAAATATATAAGGCAATGTTATTTATTCTTAGCTTTTTTTAATGGAATTTATAAAAAGTAAGATTATCAAGGGCCACCTTGAGTGCCTGGGGCCCCCGGGTGTGTCCATGCGTAAGGACGGCACTGCTCTAAGAATTAAGTACATCAAAAATACGTTCTCTTTCTTTAAAAGAGTGTGCATTCACATGTGAAAGTGTGAGCAAAGTGATTAATTAGTAGTTGTTTTTCTTAATGGCCAGTTAGTATATTAGTTAAACGTGATTTTAAATAAGCAATTTCTGTTAACGCTCAGATGCAGTTTACAGGGTTGTTTTCATTGTATTCATTGATAAAAGTTGTCAAGAATTGCTACTAACTATTGTTTTTCTTTGTATCACACTGCTCATTACTCTACTTTTAAAAAAAAAGTAGCACGCTACATTACAAACTATAAAAAAAGTGGCAACTACAGTAATTTTACAACTTGTAGTGCACTACTTTCGACCTTAGTTGTTGTTGTTAATTTACGTTGCACTAGAGCTGCACAATGGCCTATTGGCGACGGTCTGGGAAACATCCCAGAGGATGATCCGAAGACATGCCATCACAATTTTGATCCTCTGCGGAGGGGATGGCCGCTTCGGTAGCCCGACAACCTGCTCGCGAAGTCGAGCACTTTACGGTAGCACAGTTTAACGAGGACCAATACCGCACACCCTCGGTCCCTACGCAGACTGATCCAAGTGGTCACCCACCCGCACACTGACCGTAGCCAGTGATGCTTGACTTCGGTGATCTGCTGGGAACCATGTCTTAACGATCAGTCCACTGCGGGACACTTTCGACCTTAGAGGAGTGATTTAGATAGAGAGAAGCAGTCTGGCTTCTCTCATTGCAAAAAACGTCACATGATTCCGGGACGATTTTCCCTCAAGTAAACCATATCCCTAGTCTTTTACTATGGGGTTGATTGCTGGGCTGTTTTTTGAACTATAAAATTCAATTAAAAATAGCCACATTCTGCTGCGCATATGGTTGTAAAGTAAAATTTATAAAATGAGGACCTCTTACTTTTCACAAATAAGATTTTTATTTTTTTATATTTGTTTTTAAACACTTATTTGCAATTTATATGTTAGCATATTATAGAATGAATTTAATTGGTTTTTAACTTGTAAAATAGCTACTATTTTTTTATATGTTTATTTAAATTGATAGATTATTATGTTGTTAACATATATAGGTATTTTCATAATAATTAAATTTCATATTGATATAAAATTTCCTGTATTTTTACTGCTTTTTTGATGAAGTACGTGCGTCGGATTTGACGCGTTACTTTGCTTCAATATTTTGTAAACAAATCGCTTTTTATTTTCGCTGTGTTATTCATATTGATACTTTGAAATTAACTTTTTTAATAATTTCAAACGAATTTAATTAGATATTTTAATTTGTACTTTAATATAATGAATATATTTTTGGATAAAAAAGAAAATCATCATTTAATAAATTTTTTAAGCAGAAAAATATTTGATTTTTATAACTTAGAAAATCATTTTATAACATAGGAACAATTGTTTGGATATTCATATTTGTTTAGGAAATTTTATATTTATTACTGTACATTTATTATTCAGGAAAAATATTAACTGATTAAAAAAAATTTACATGACTGAGTTTCCTTAAAAATAGGTTGTCAAAGGAGTGGCTATTTATTATCATTATAAATATTTTATTTTCATTTTTGAACATGAAAAAGAAATATTTCTTTTTTTTTTATTATCAATAAGTTTTTTTATATTAAATGTTAATTTAGTCGAGAACTATCAATATGTCAAACAACAGGTACATAATATATTTTTATATGGAATTTTGTAATACTAATTTAAATAAAGAGACAAGTAACAAAACTATAATTTGTTATTTTAGTTTAAATATTTTTATCATTTTATGGTAACTCACTAAAATTTTAATCGTATGCATTGGTTAAAATAAATAATTATTGCATACCAGGCAAACTAGAACACCAAATTGTACAGCATGTATCAATATTAATATTTGTTTTAAAAATAAAACAAAATATTTTGTTTTTATCAGAAAAATAATCAGAGAAAACTATCAGATAATATAATAAACATCAGAGAATAACACTAAAACCACGAAGAAGTGTTGAATAAAAAATTAATTGTATACCCGTGTAAGGATGGATATACATATATATACAGTCAGACCTCAATTTAACAAATTCATAGGGACCGAAAATATTATTCGCTAAATTGTGGATAACTCGTAATAAAAATAAAAAATAATAAAAAAATTTACTTTCCTTATAGAATATCCAAACATCTCTAATAAGTAAATACACAAAATAAATAGAAATCTTACATTTTTTTTATCAGGAACTTAAAATACAGCAAATGATTACACATTGATTAATTTGAAATTTTAAAGTATTTCATGAGTAAAGTTTGTTTATTTCCTTAATTTCTTACTTTAAAAAGTTCTTTTTCAACATCATGAAGAGAAGAGAATACTTTGCCATTAACATCTTGCTGCATTAGGTAAATTTTCACTGTTTCCAAACCGTGCAAAGCATCGGAAAAAGTACCAGTTTTCATTGAAGATCCATTATCATCGACTTCCGTGTCAGAGTCGCTCGTCATTGTTTCCGATGACTTTGCTTCATTAACTTCAGTTGTATAGAGACAGATAGTCTGTCATCGCATCATGCAATTGATAAAATCGATTCTAGGAGCAATTTCTTTTCATATGACTTTTTTTGAAGGATCAAATGAAAAGAGGACTTGTCCTTTTCCACTTTTGTCCTGGGAAATCCCGCTTTCTGAAAGCATTTTTCAATTGTATTTTTCAAAATTTGGTCCTAAGATTGTCTTGGCTCTGTATCTATTGCCCCATTTTCCACATAAGCAACTTTCTGTAGTTTTTTCGGAGCAAATGATACCAAGGTCAAGAGGCTGAAGCACACTTGTGCAATTTGCAGGAAAAAAGAAAAAAAAAGATTTCGACGTTTTTTAGATTGAAAATTTAGATTGAACATTGATCAAAAAACAAAAGAATTTTTCTCTTTTGTATCTTCGTAGACTTATATAACGACCTCAAAAAATCTGTAAATAGAAAATAAGCCATCCAGGATTTTTGCTTGCTGCGTACTACTTTGTTGGTAAAGTCTTTACATTTTTAAAACATCTTGGCTTTGCTGCTCTTCTTATCACAAAGGGCTTTAACTTGTCTGTTCCATCAGCAAGCAAAACCGTGATCCTCATTTCACTTTTTTTCAACCAAAGTATTTTTCATTTCTATTATAGAGTGTTTTGTCAGGTTGTAAGTCATAAAACAACCCTATTTCATCTGTGTTGTAAATGTTTGATGGTGGTCTTCAATCAGGTTGAGCAACTCTTCTTTCCAATCTTTAACTACATTTGCTTTTACATCTGCCTTTATTCTGCAGACTTTCTTTCGGACTGTATCGTATCTTTTTTTAAAACGGTGGATCCAACCATTGGATGCAGAAAAGTCTTGTTGCGCTTTTCAGCTAGTTAAAGAGCTTATTCTTTGATCAAAGGCCCACTAATGGCTATATTGTTGGTGGGAACGATGTTGAACGATTCCATTGTATCAGACTCAAGAACAGAAAGAGGGATGGCTTTTAATGTCTTTGTAACTTTTGACGATTTTTCACCACATTCTACAGAGGCTTTTTCAATTTCTGCTCATAGATTTAACAATTGTGGCTAAAGTTGTTGTAGAGTTTTTGAGACGTTCTGCTAATGCGCTTTGTGGTCCAACGTTTTTGTCACACTCGTAATAAAAATTTAAGTTTTTCACTCAAAGAAAAACTTTTCGTTTCTGACAATCTACCATGTTCCACTAACTTTCAAAACTCAAATGTTCAACAAAAATAAACATCCAACACAGCTTAACTCTATGGAATGTAGAAAGGGATAGATAAGAAAGGAACTTCCTGTTCTCACAGGCATCTAGTACACCTCACTTCTTTGTTATTGTAGAATGGGAGAGATAAGAAAGGAGGTTCTTGCTCTTACAGGTTACACTCAATCGTTGTACACACCTGTGATGTCTGAGCTGAGACCAGCCATGTCTAAAATCGATGAATACAAAAAAGTTCGTTTTATGTTCCCCATAGGATGATACTGTAATAATTTGAAAAGTAATCCATAGTTTTTCTAACCCAAATGAAGAAAAAAATTTTAGATTACGAGAATAATTCGTTAGTTCGGGGTTTTTTATTTCTTAAATCGTGAAATTCAATAAATAGGGGGTCGTTAAACCGTGGTCCGACTGTACGTATATTTAAATAATAAAAAATTGCTACTTTAGTCGTCGTGTTATTTAAATTTTTTTATTGTTATAAGTAATCTCGATGTATTGATTAAAATTAATTATTAACACGTTATATATACGACAGGCCCCAATTGTAGTGTATGTATATATGTTAGGAAATCATGTATAAAAATTTAACTCATTAATTTTGAAAAAAAAAGAAAAATTAAAGATACATGCAATATTAACAATTATTAAAGTAAAGCGTTCCCACAATAGCCCGTCGAGGGCCAGGGGATCATGGAGCTTAAGC
Organism: Parasteatoda tepidariorum; assembly: GCF_982258835.1. Classification (NCBI taxonomy): domain Eukaryota; kingdom Metazoa; phylum Arthropoda; class Arachnida; order Araneae; family Theridiidae; genus Parasteatoda; species Parasteatoda tepidariorum. The sequence continues at coordinate 64,072,892 of NC_141766.1, forward strand.
TGATACAATTTCGTGACCAATAGCCAAAATGTGACGAAATATTCCTATACAATGCGACCACCAGCTATGAATTTTTCGGGGAAAAGGAAACCCTCTTCTTAGTTCATCTTTGAACAAGTTTCAGAGCCCAAACAATAGACGGGCTATCTCTACCTTACTCCTTTGAGCTTTCGAGCACTAGGTTAAACAGTTTTACTATTGCGGGAAAAATATCTTTGAATTACAAAATTAGTAGCAACAAATATAGCCACAAACAAATACTGTAAAAAAATGTTGGACGATCTATTTCCAAAAACATTTAGTTGGTTACATTATTTATGATATCTTTACCAAATCTAGTTTCTGCCATACATGAAAATTAAAACAAAAAATTTTATGTTAATTCAAAGAGATTACGCTGAATTACAATATTAGTGATGCATGGCAAATAGTTGATTAATATATTTCAAGGGGTGCTTTATTAGCTACAAAGTTTGACCATGGCAAATAAATTTGCAGAAGTTCTTTTGCTACTCATGTAACTTTCTTGTTTTAATGGTTGTACATTGTTTATTCAAAGTTCAGATTTTCAAAAAGTATTAATTAGTCAATTGATTAATAAATTAGATTATAACAGATGGATAGTAGATTATAACATAATACAGTCAAATCCAGTTTTAAACAAATCCGAAATAGCGATAAATTTAATGTAATGAATATTTTCCAAATCTCCATTAAAACAATGGATTAAAAATACTGATATTACGAAATTGGTAATCCGATTAAATGAAGGTGAAAAAAAGCAACAATTCTTATTTTCTCTCATAAGCAAAACACTTTTCCATTCTTCAAAAGTACACAATGATCTCAGAAATCAAATATTTTTGCATCTTCAAAATAAAAAGTTTCAGATATGAAAAGAACTGGTCAAAAAAAAAGAAATTACTAGAGAGGGACCATCCTGAAAAGACTAAACCACAGCGCATTTATACTGGTTCTAAATCTTGTACAGAAAAAACTACAGAATAAAAGATTTCTGATAGGTAAGTGATAATAAATCCCTTGTTCCTTTTAATTTAATTGTTTTTGTGAGCTTTTAAAAATCTCCCCTTTTAAAACGTTGATTTTATATTTTCTACATGTAGAGTACAAATAGATCAAAACTGTACTTAAATGCAATATTCATTATTTTCTTATGCGAAAAATTCTCATCTAACAAAATAATTTTAGTTAATGTTGAAATTCGTAATATCGGTATAAAGAATTTTTCTTATTGTGTAATGATTGTTTTGGTCCATAGAAATTTGCCAAAACAGGATTTGACTGTACTCTATTTTATGTATTGTTTAACAAAACCATACCTTTTGCAAAATGGATCAGACGTTCCATTTGACCTAGTTGCCATCAAATTTCTTGCTTCTTTCACCAAAACTTCCACAGCTCCTTTGACAGGTATGCCAGGTTTCTTAGAAAATTTACGACTAGTAACATCAGGAGGAACATATTTCAAGGCCAAAATTAAATCACCTTTATAGCTGACAGGAGTATCTAATGTTTCCATCTAAAAAACACTACATTGTTTGAGATCATAAAAGTAAGTGTGCAAAAATTTAAGGTTATTCTTTTTCCTCCTTGGGAAAATACAACACTCATAGCTGCCAACTCTACTGAATTTTTCAGTAGACTACTCGATTTTGCCAGTTTCTCCTGGTCAACTGGTTTAGTTAAAGTTCTCCTGGTTTTTGTACATTTTTGAAATAGAATTTGTGTACAAATTATTGCTTGCCTGCTAGAATATTTAAATAAGTATTACTAATACATAATGAAGCAAACCTCATTTACAGAAATCAGTTCAAAACTTTTTTCATTCTTAAATGTTCAGTTTATTTTTATTCAGAACTCTCTTTTTAAATTTATTAAAAAAATCTTTTAACTTTAAAGAATGGCTATTAACCCCATAACTGCCGCTGGCGTATATATACGTTTCGGCCAGATGATGCGTTACTACCCCCTACTTCAGAATGCAGTAAAATGACCTTGAAAGTGTTTGCTTTGCAAATGTATTACTAATTTCGGAGGAGGGGGAATGGGGAAAGGATGTTATGGGAAAGTGATATCGTATTAATTGCTTGGATGTCTCTATTTGAGTAAGGTCGGGTTTATTCCTTTTTCGATTTTGTTTCCCTTGTCTATTTGGTGCTTTTTATTCTTTCCATCAACGTCTTCAAAGAAAAATGCATCGCGAAAATGTGCCGTTTGTTCAAGAAAAAAAATTCGGCGTGAATCCTGCTATCAGTGTGATGTTGGTTTATGTGTCCAACCATGTATCAGGTTTTATCATACAACAGCTAAGTTTTAACATCTTTTATATTGTATTTTTATTATTTAATTTAAATTTTGTACTTTCTTTCTTTCCTTTTTCTTGTCTTGTAAAAGTAAACTGTTTTTAAATTGCAACGGGTGCATCATTTTCCCCCACGAAAACACCGCGTAAGAAAGTGCACTTGAGCGAAAAACGGTGGCACTGGGGAGTGAATCACGTACATTTTATTTGTCAGTTAAGTGGTTAATATTTGAAATTATGAGTAAGCATAATACATAACGTATATGTTTAATGTCAATCATAACTGGAAAATATTGCAGTTTTTCTATTTGGATGACTATAAAAATCCCTATATGTAAAATATTTAGTACATTATACAACAATTATCATGAAATTTATATTGTTTTGTAAAGTCCACTGGATTTTTTCCGATCCATGTTTGCAGCTATGAGCACTATAAAAAAATACACTTTCTTTTAGGAAAACTTTTTCCTTCCATCATCATATATTTTAAAAAAAGCTTAATGAATTTATAAATATTAAAATTATTTGTTCTTTTTAAAGTTCAGTCAGTTCTTTTCAGCAAGATAGTAGCCATAGTTTAAGGCATTCAAATGAAGCTTTTCAGTTTTATTGGTGAAAAGGCTTAAAAAACACTGTTTATTAATTGTTAAAAATCATTCACTTAAATAATTAAAGTTTTAAAATACATTTATTATCATACATACTTACCAACTCAGAAGTTTTGTTTTCCCACAGTGCTTAAAGTGGTTGTATTTCACAAAATGGTAATAATTATAATTTCTAAAATCCAACTGATGGCACTCTGTGCAGCATCAGTTTTGTCTTTAACATTCTACTTTGTTAAATGCATTTGTAACAGGGCTCGAAAAACAGCCCGTCCGCTCGTCCTCGGCGTTCAGAAATTCCCCGCGAACAACGAATTTCTGGAATCCGACGTCCGCGCGGACGGCCATTTTCCCGTTAATGTTCGTGATACATTTTCAATTTTTGTTATCTTACAAGAGTCTAGCGCCTCACTTCTAAAATGACCCTCAAATCTAGCAAAATGACCCACAATACAGCAACATACTGCGCATGGTGGAATTGATGTTTTCTGTCTGGGACTACTGCAGCAGTTAAAAGGGGCTTTTCAGCAATGAACTTACAAAAAAACACATTACGTACTGGTCTTAAACAATAAGCGTTAAACGCAATTATGAACATCTACCTAAATATAAAAAAATTTCAGATTTCTGTGCACAAACCTCTGTAAATCATTGACTTGATTGTGGAACTGGCAAACGCCATATTTGATTCATTTAAAAAACGCAGTATCCTCGGATAAATTGATATTCCAGATAATTTGACCTTTATCATTTAAATTATTTCATAAAAGAAATACTAGGTTACTATTAGTAACCTAGTATTTCTTTTATTACTGTGTAATGTAATCCTAGTATTTGTAATCCTAGTAACTACTAATTCATAGTGCAATTTATATAAATGTTTATAATAAATAAGAGAAAATTATATTTTTATTTATTTAGAAGCTACGGGTTAGTTTCAAAGGAGGATGGGTACATTGTTGGACAAGCCATCCTCGGGGAAGGATAATATTTCTGAGTTTTTTCGAGCCCTGATTTGTAATGCTTTAAAACCCCAGTGCATTTAACAATGGTAGTTAAAGAACAAATTAAGTAATATATTTTTGAAGTTTGCTAATCAATACAAAATATATTTAGAAAATATTTAATATAATATCTATAATTACCCTTTCTTGTAATGGATACCATTTTAAGCCATTATTTTCAAAGGTATCATTTCCTAAGGGTAGCATTACTTCACCAAGAAAATCATTCCGGCCAAATCTGTCACTATGCCACACAGAGAGCCACAAGGTTCGTATTTCCATTTCACTAGGCATTATTGAAAACTACAAAAGAGAAAAGTTATGAAAATGATGAGTTTAAACAATTTATTGATTCATTTTAACCCTTTAAGTGAATGTACCTTTATTTTGCATCAACTTAAAAACACAGAACCAAACATTTCTCTGAATAATAATGTTAAAATTAATCCTATTAAAATAATATTCTCAGAAGACATTTAAATATTACTAACAAAGAATTCAACCTAATCAGTATAGAAGCAGAATAAGTTATGCAAGATCATAAGGCAAATAGAGAAATTTTTTCATTAAATTATTTTAACAGTATTAAATTTTTTTTTCATTTAAAAAAATTTATAAAATAAAAAAGGTACAAAATTATACGGTTTTTACTCTCATTATACCTGTGTACCTCATACATAACCCCAAAAATTAATAAAATATGATTATAGCAAGAAAAAATAAATGTAATTTAAAAATGAAAAAAAAAACTCTTAAATTATAAATTTATTAATGTTTTAATTTTATTTTCTTAGTTTATTTTCCAAAATGACCTGCAACTTTTATTGTTGAAAACGTATTGATTTTTCAACTGCATACAAGATTCTGGAATTATATTGCATACTTCTAGATTGTAATATATATAGCAATTATATTAAATACTACTTACATAATTATGTTGCATATTACTTAGAAATGTTATTACATGCTGAAATAGTCTAGTGTTTATGCATGCTAAAATAGTCTACACGCTAAAATAGTCTAGTGCTAATACTAGTCTACATGCTAAAATAGTCTAGCTATGAAAGTAGCAAACATTGTGTATGGACAATTTCACAGTACCTAATCTGCCTCTCTTCCAATACATATGAGCACATTATTCCCCACGCACCGAGTAGAGTGGCTGTGGTGGACCCGGTGATCATGGTGGCCATCATGACAAACAAAACTGGTTTATTTGGAATTCTTTAAGTCAGGCTGCTCGAAAAATAAGCAATCCAATTCTAATCTCTTTGTTGTTGCTGCTGGAGATTACATTGCTTGAGGCGGCGATGGGAAGTTTTTGTCCTATGGTAGTCGCTTTTTTAAGCATTTGTTGCGATATGTTAATTTAATAAATGATTTACTACCTTAATATGTGCCTCTTTTTTTTTACCTTTCAACTTTCATGTACTTTTAGACTTAGTCATCTCTTTAATCCCCTTTAAATTTTGTCTGGGCAGTTTCCAATCACCCTGTATATGTTTCTGTATAATTAATTAAACATTTTGTGCTGCAGTTGATTAAATTTAACAGGGAAGAACAAATGAAAAGTAATTATTAAAGAATATGAAAAAAATTATGTAAGCTAGTGATAGGCTTTTAGAACTGACCTTGAAACCAGCATTAATGGGTTAATATATATATATATCATTGCATATACCCTTTCTTTATTTACACTGCTGTGTTTATAAATTTTACTTTCATCCCTTCCTTTTTGTTAAATTTACCAAAAATGAAAAAAAAAATATTATGTTCAAAATTGCAGCTCTGTATCAATCATAACACTTGTTGAAAAAGTTGCAGGAAATAAACACATTGTAATTTTTAAATAGGAGTTGTGTTATAGGATAAACCTAGAAATTTTGATCATCTCTCATTTTAAGTTATTAATTTAGTTCAATTTTGAAAAAATTATTAAACTGAGCTTCAATTTAGATGTAGGGCTTTGAAAAATCCCTACATTAAAATGTTTTATGTAAACCTAATTTTAAATTTCTACACAAACATTAACCATTTCATAATTAGGTTTTACAGTCAAATCTTAATAATGCGAAACGGCTTAACGTGAAATATTGCTTTACATGAAACACGTTTGGTCCGTGAGTCAGCAATTAATTATTGTTGTATGTTTAACGTGAAATTTTCAAGCTGATTATCGCTTAACATGAAAGAAAACTGGGCATAGCTCAGACAATAAGTGTGTAAATAAAATCCAAATCATTCATTATAAGGAATGCTATTTCTATTTTCTTCCTTTGTTAGAAGTAGCAGATGGGTAAATAAATAAAATAGTAAAACTAAAATAGAGCTATGAAGTAGTTAAAACTTTAAAGCTTATTTTAATTTATCAGGTGCAGTATAGTATTATTTGAATTCATTAATGTAGTATATAATGTGTATTAATAATACGTAATAACAGCTGCAGTTGACCGCTCCTTTAATGGCATCTAGAGAACAACCCTCATCCATGGACACAATATCATCAACAATAATTTTTTTCACGATGTTTCGGATAAAACAAAATTCGGTTAAAGTGAAATAATTATAACAGTTCTGCCTTTTTTGCATTAATGAAGTTTGACTGTATCTATTACCAACACAAAAAAGGAGGTTATAGTGTTAGGAGGTTATCATAAAATTTATTTCAGGGCTAAAACCCCAAGTAAAATAGTATTTTATGTAAATTATTGAAGTTAATTATACATTTAGTACTTTTTTAAATTAATGATAATTAATTTAAATAAATTCTTGATTTGCAACTAATATTTTTATACTAAAAAAATTATGAAAAGTAATATTGAATTTGGAAAATCTGTCCCAAACTATTCAACCCTATTTCTGACAGCACCATTTTTTCTTTTCTCTTTACTAATTTAACTCATCATTAAATTCAAATAAAATCCAACCTATTTATAAATCACCAACATGCATTAAAGAGTATAAAATTTTATTTTCAAATTAAACTAAGTCTCAAGTAATATTTTTTAATTTTAAAGTTCATAAAATGTTAAAAAATAATAGAAAACAAAAAATCAAAATCTTGTGAAGATAACCTATCAATATGGTTTTTATAGAATAGATTTTATTCTTGAACTAATTTAAGTATGAATCACTTAACTGTATCATGTTTGTGTTTTGTGTTCTACTTTATTTCCATTTATTAACTAAATGAATAAAAAAAAAATCATAAAAACATCATAATTTTGTACTACAGTGTTTTAAAATAATTTAAATTTTTATTTAAATGGTGTGAAACCTTGCAAACCTTTATAAATTTAATTTTTTATATTAAACTTATAATGAAAGAATAAACTTATAAAGTAATATACAGTATAGGACCCAAAATCCAGCACTCACGGGACCGACGAAATTCCGTATTTCGGAATTTGCCGAATTTCAAATCTCTTCCGGAAATTCCAATATGGCGCCCATATATTACGCTGTTAATTTCAGAAAAACCAATAAATTTAGCTAAGTTTCAATTGTAGATTATGATGGGGTGAATTTAAAACTGCCCCATCTTTAGAAATTTCATTAATTAAAATAATAATCTATATGATATAATCAAGAAGAAATAATTCAAGATGAATCTGAATCCTCCGAAAAAGAAATAATCGTTTCTTCATCGGCGTGAGATGATTGTTCTCGTTTTTTCTTTTACATAACATTTTGTTTTAACAAAAGATGCTCACCTCGCTAAAAAAGAAAAAAAAAGCTAACAAGGAACTATTAAAAAGTAGCAATTAATGCTGAAAAACTAACAATGAATAATTACAAAAAAGAAGCAAACAACTAATAATGATTAATAAAAAAAAACAAGTAACAAAAAAAAGTAACAGTTAATAACTAATAAAAAGATAAATAAATCGAATTTTAAAAAAAGCAGCAAAAGGGATAGAATTCATTTTGTACACCAAGTGAGAAAGAAGTTTCAATGTCAAAAGGGTGTGGCTAATTTATGGTCAAACAGGAGAGGGAAATGCGGGGGCAAACCAGTAAAGCACTTGCACAGCTGTCAAGATTGATCAGTTTCTCCCAACTTGCATTTCTTAATTTTGTTCATTGGAAATGCAGATGTTTTTACTTTTCAATTTCAACTGCTTTAGGAATAGATGTTTTGTTTGACACAGAGTTATTATTTTTTCTCTTCATGTTTTTATTTTTAAAAGATAAAATATAGTTACTTACTTCAAGAGAAAAAAATTCCAACTAAAAAGAAAATGTGACTGATTTTTTTTCTCTTATCAATAAAAATTTCTTTAAAAAAATAAAATAATATTAGGTCGGATTAAGTGTCGCATTTCGGGTCCTGCCGGATTAGGGGTCCCATACTGTATTATAAGGAAAGAATTTTTTTTATTTAAGTTATGAAATAAAAGAAAATAATAAATCTTATAAGTTTAAAAGAGAAATCAACTTATCTTCATATTTAATCCCTTGAATCACTAACTCTTAACTTTCACTAATATTTATTTGAATGTTAATTTAATTCTACTGGTTCTAAATCATTTGTACAGAAAACAATTATGGATTACATAATTTCTGATAGGTAAGTGATAATAAATCCATTGTTCCTTTTAATTGAACTGTTTTTGTGAACTTTTAAAATATTGATTTGATATTTTCCACATGTAGATATTTTCCACAAATAGATCAAAACTGTAATTAAAAGCAATATTTATTATTTTTTTATGTGAAAAATTCCAATGTAATAAAATTATTTTTATTAATGTTTAAATTTGTAATATTGGTATAACGAATTTTCGTTATTGCGTAGCAACTGTTTTGGTCCCTAGGAATTTGCTAAATTGGGATTCGACTGTATTTATTTTAATGCTAATTTAAAATTCTCATAGAATATGTTTTTGCAATAATTATCCAAATATCAAAGATGATTATTGATGTTAAATGAACATTTTGTATAGATACAAGCAGGGTTGTGGTTTTGGACGTCCTAAACTGGTTTTGGACAGGACACGTGGGTTTTACTGTCTTAAACTGTCCTGAAGTGTCCAAAACCTTGAACTTTGGTAAAAGGTAAAAATTCTATAGGTGTAACCATTGTACACATAATAATTACATGTATCAATAAATATTTGTTATTTTTTTAAATCAAATATTTATTGATACCGAATTTACTTTAACTTATTAAAGGAAAATAATATAATATAATAGGAAAAGGATTATAATTTTAAAAGCACCACAATTCATTGAAAAACAAAAGTGAATACTTAATCCTTTAAATATAAATATGCTTTTAATACTGATAAATAATGTTTTTGCATAAGGATAAATAATGCAATATTAAAAAATAATAATAATTTTTTTTAAAAAAATACTAAATTTGTTTAAAAATTAACCTTTTATTTTTCACAATATTTTTGAAAAATTTTTTTTATAATTTCTGCTTCACAGGAAAGACATCTTTTTTTTAAAAAAATTGTTTTTAAATATAAATATATTAGTTTAAATTGGAAATACAAAATAACTGAAGAATGTATTAACAGTTTTTAAGGGCATAACATCAGTTTCAGTTACTGACACTGATGATGTATCTCCACTATGCTAAAAGAATTGAGCATGAATGAAATAAAAGTATTCTTGAATAGTACTTTTGATAAATAAACCTGTTTATGACTAACCAAGCACTTAGTCCCCAATAGCTTAACCTGTATGGCAAGGTCAAACTTCAGTTATGTACTATTGAATCAGAGGACCAATTGAACTTGATTACTGATTAATCTTCCTTGGTTTAATATTTAAATTGAAGAGTCAAACAATATTAATAAAACATTATACTTTTAAAAACAAAAATTCTCTAGTAGATTTAATTATCAATATGTTATTAGTTCTATGTTTATTTTACCTTTTAAATATTGCTCAGATAAAATTGTGACATAATTTAAGAAAAAGAGTTTTGAACAGGAAGGTTTAAACCGTGGATTAATCCATTCTGTCTTAAACCTTGCCAACCCTGGATACAAGGCTATTATATTTTAAGTTACTACTAAAAAAAAATACTTAAAAACTAAGTAACTTTAGAATTGCACTTCAGATAGGCCAGTAATTTAAAGTGATATTATGTCATTTAATAAACAAAAATTAGAAACTTTTGATTTGATGTTATTTGTAATTCGTGGCACAGCTAAGGGGATAGTTTGTGTGTAAAAACCTCCCAGAAAGAATCTAAAAAAGAATGAAATATATCGTTGATTGATCACAAATGAGATTTGATGAGAAGGAGGAGGGGAGAAAAAGACAATTTTCCCAGGCTCCTAAAGGTTGAGCCAAATTCCTTTAAAAAAATCTTTTTCTTTTTGAAATTTTTTTAAAGAAAATTTCCGAGAATTCTTTTTAACTAAAAATTTGATTAAAGTGTCTTTAAAAATTCTATAGAATATGAAAATAAGGCTTTCTGTGTTTTGAGGAAGGGGCTCAAAAAGCTATGTCTTGCTTTGCGTGTCTATGATCACTTTGTTCTTTGGCAAAGAACGAAGTTCTGTGGCAATGAATCTGAAGATCTTCATTTCATTATTCTTGTATATTCTGCCTCAAATGTGTAGTGTGTCTACCACTTCAAAAATACAATTCCAATTCACTAATATGTAAGACATGTTAATTTGATTCTATGTTGGAGTACTTTTTCATAGATGAATGCTGACATTGTTGAAAGATCCTTTCCCTACAAATGTTCTAACAAAATGGGAGAAGGAAGGAAAGATGAAAATTCTCAGAAAATTTTATAAAAATTGAAAAAAATCTGCTATGAATTTTGTAACAAAACCAGAAAACACTGAGAAACAATACTCCTGCATATAAGAAAAGTATTAAAGCACTCAATTTTCATATATTTTCCAGATGAATTTTTTAAATTTTAAATTTGTAATAACAAATTTGTAAATGTTATTACAGTCATTTCAACTCTTAGTAACAGCCCAAAACAGCAATTAGACTTGTATGATTGAAAAAAAAAATTAAGATGTTAAACAGAATTCTATGATTATTTCTGTTGGCACTAATTTTCAACAAACTCTATTTTTTCCAATAGAAAATTTGTTAAATGTCATCAAAGTACTTTGCTTTTATGACAAGAGTCTTATTACTTATGGTCTGTGACAACTTAAATAATGAAAGCTTATTTTTGATGTTATAAATTTTGAAATTACATCTGAGAAATTCCATGTTTAAATACTGATAATTTGCTTAGCTTTCATGGATACACTTACGAGGAGAAAATTTATCTGAAGAAGATATTTTAAATCCCTAGACTGAAAAATTAAGATGAAAGTGTTTTAATTTCATTACTATTATCTTTATGTGGTGCATTTTATTAAATTAAAGATTTAATCTTACTATTGATGCTTAATAATTATTCATTTAAAGATATAATTTAAAAATTATATTCGCAAATAATTTATTGTTTAAAATTTTAACTGTTGTTTTGAAAATTTAATGATATTAAAACTATCAGTTTTAAAAACCCCACCCAAACCGTTTTTTAGCTGTTTCCAATTATTTGTCATTAAAAGTAAAATATTCCTGGGAATCATGCAAATTAAAGCTCCACAAATTTGTAGACAATGATGTTGATTGTGACAACGTGGTCAGCATTGCACACAAACCAACTTATTTCCTAACTTAGTCTTCACTCATTTATGGATGGTTGATCATGTAAAGCTTACACAAATGGTGCTAGGGGTTAAAATTCCTTGTAAGGCTTCCGAGTTACTAATTCTGATTGATTTTTAGACCTAAGCTTGAAAAAGTTCGCCATCTAATATTATTATACTTGTATTGTTTACAATATAATACATTTTTTAAATTTGAATTTGACAGAACTAAACAACAAATGAAATTTTGTAGACGCTGCAAACATGCTGTAACCTGCAACTTGCTACCCAAAAAATAACAAATGGTGATATCTTACACAAATATAGTCAAATAAGGGATAACACTCACAAAATGGGCACACATCACCCTTTATTTAAGTTGTGATATTATTTTTTTCTTAAATTTTTTTATGCTCACAACCAGTTAGAATTTCTAAATTAAAGAAAACTCTTATGAATGATAAATTTACATGTAAATTTAAACAAAAAAAAACTATAATAAAACGTTCTAGAACATTAAGATTGTTGACCTCGTAAGCATAGCATAAGCGGGGGAAACACCGGAAGTTTTCTATATTTCTTCCGGTTTTAGGAAGCTTGTTATTGCTTATATTGAATCAACCATGCATCTGAAATAGAAAGGGCTGCTCTGAGGATTGCAGTCCAGTGCTTAAAACAGGCAGTTGAGTACCTTTAACTACTGAGCCATCACTGTGTATAGTTTATTATATATATATATATATATATATAATATGTATGTATATACATGCACATACATGCATATGTATGTATGCACATACACACCGAAGAGCCACTACATTATGACCACCCTGCTAATAACTTGTAGGACCACCTTTAGCTTTCAAAACTGCTAGCACCCACCATGGCATTGATTCCAGAAGGTGCTGATAGATAGTCTGAGGTATCTGGTACCAAGCACTCACCAACTGGTCCTGCAATTCCCTCACATTGCGAGGGGGTAGCAGGGAATTTGGTTTTCCAAGTAGGACCACAAATGCTCTATTGGATTAAGGTCAGGTGAAATTGGGGGCCAAGACATGACTTGAAAGTCACTGAAATGTTCCTCGACGATTCGACCCTTATGACATGGTGCATTATCCTGTTGGTAAACACCATCCCTCGCAGGAAAAACTGTTGGCATGAATGGGTGAACCTGGTCTGCAACTATGTTCAAGTAGCTTACAGACGTCAGGGATTGTTCTACGAGGATTATGGATCCTAATGTGCCCCATGAAAACATTGTTCCTGGGCGAGAAACCATGAAAACCTGGGCGAGCCCATTGTTATAGATGGAGGGTGGTCATAATATAATGGCTCTTCGGCATCTATATATATATATATATATATATATATATATATATATATATATATATATAAATAATGTATAAAAATAAAATTTCATGATGTTTAGACATTCTTCAAGACAATATAAGTTTTGCTGCAAATTCCAAGAATATGTGTACAAGATCTACAAACAATACTCTGAATAACTTTTGATCTAATACTTGGAATTTCTTTAACTAAGATGATTCAAAGGGTATAACTTAAATAGAGTAACTAATGAGTTTGGAGGATATTTAAAGACAGTACACTAGATACATAAATTCTCTCAAAATTATAAAATTGCACTTTTATAAATATAACGTAAATAGAGTAACTAATGAGTTTGGAGGATATTTATAAAATTGCAATTTTATAAATATAATTTATATATTAGCTATTTATAAATATAGGTATGAATATTTGGAAGGCTAATTGTTTCAAGTTTTCAAATGGTATGTTTTCAAATTTACTAAAGTGTCTGAAATTATTACAAGGGCAAAATATCACTTGAATTTTATCTTATAATTTTATCTGAAGAGCATGCTTATAAATTTTTTTAAACAATACAGTATGCATATGAGTATTTATATTTATAGGCATAATTTACCTTGAGGCGTTCATCAAAAACTGGGCTTAAAGTGTGCTTCTTTACTTTTGTTTTTCTTTTACCACTTTTCGTTCGATCAGGTAGTAAATAAACTTTTACATAACTGAAAATACAAGAAAAATAATAAATAAATAAACATATAGTTTTAAAAAATACATTTCATAAAAATTAGACAATTATGTAAGTCATAATGCTGACTTACATAGATAAAAAGTGACGATTATAATAATTTCAAAAGATAAAAGTTGTTAAATGAAAACATAGAAAAGCAGAATATTAAAAAAAAATTACGACAGTGAAAAATAAGCAAACATATCATGTTATATTACAATCTAAATTCTTGGGTGACTTTAGCAAAAGACATCCTATTTAAATAAATCTGATTTAATAGTTGAATTCAGACTTTTAATTTGAATTTATCATAGCATTATTATTAATAAGTAATACAAATATTCCATAATTCAAACATCTTTACACATCAAATAGGAATTCTGAGTATTCTAAAATAAGTAAACTACAATTTAAATTTATCATAGCTATAGCAATTTATCATAGCTCTGGCAGGCAGGCGGGCAAAAATATGGAAAATCTTATTTTCTGCGTGTATAAGCAGAGAAAATAAGTAAAAATGAGGAAGGGTTGGCAGCCATATAGATAGAATTTCCGGTTTATCTTTGAAAATCGGAAATAAATATAATTATTTTATTTCAACAACTGAATTTCTAGAAAAAGTGGAATATTTATTTAAAAAAACGAAACTTTTATAGAATTTAAGTTTTTGATTAAAAAAAAGGCTGAAATTTGAGAGACAAAAGCGGAAAAATCTGTTTATAAGCTCAAATTTGCCCTATTTTGAAAAATACTTTATATAATACTTTTAATATATACTTTTATTATAAAAATACTTTTTACTTTCAATTCATAATTTTAAGACCCCTGGTCACCAAATCTTAGAATAAGCTTTTAAAAAAAATTCATCAAAACCAGTTGGATACCTTAAGCTGTCATATAGATTTGAAAAATTCTCAGTAATTGACTTCTGACTGACATTTGAATACAAGGGCAAAGATGCTACAGATTTGTTTTAATACAAGTACAAAAAGATAAAAAGATACATATAGTACAATATTTAAGTTTACATAATTAATATAAAAGTTAACAATAAAGTTATTTAATACTATTTGTAACTCTATAACTATAAATTTTTTTACCAACAATTCTTAGCACTAGATGCAATTTGTAGTTAAAAATTCTACATCTTAAAGGAAATTCCATTATCATGTGTGGGACAATCAAAAATTATAATTTGTAATACAATTTAGGGTCTTTAAATTACCAATTGTTACAAAGGTATTTCAAACATATATGTTTACAAAATTATTTTGTGGCTAAAATATTAATTAATTTGCAGATGTAACATGAATGGTTGACTGAATGTAAACAATCAAGCTTCCTAAAATTGGAAAAAATCTAGAAAACTTCCGGTGTATCCCTCCACTTATGTTATGCTTAGAAAGTAATGTTTGAACAGGCTTAATATTCTAGGAAATTTTATTAGTGTGCTTAAATTTATGCATAATTTTAACATCCACAAGAGTTTTCTGTAATTTATAAATTCTAACAGGTCGTGAGCCTAAGACAAATTTAACAAAATTAATATCACAGCATAAATAAAGTGAAAGGTTAACCATGTTTTGAGTGTTAACCTTTCCATTATCATGTGTGGGACTATGTCTATATTATTTGTGTAAATTAGCACAATTTGTTATTTTTTAGGTAGCATAATAGCAAGCTTTGTGAAGTCTTAGGAATTTATTTGTTGTACGCTTCATTGAAAGTTAGATTGGAAGAACGTGTTATATTGAAAACATTACAAGTATAATAATAATGGATGGTGCGTTTTTTGAAGCTCAGGCATGAAAATCAGTCGGAAGTAGTAACCCGGGAGTCTTACGACGAATTTTAAACCCTAGCGCCATCTGTGCTTAGCTTTATACAGTCAAACATCCATACAAGATAAATCGTGAAATTGCCCTTTCAAGACACCTGTAACTCAAAACTTTTACAAAGTCAAACATTCAATAAATTTATAACAAATTGCAGTTTCTTACACTTACGGATCAGAACGATTTCTTTTAATGTCAACAGCAGCCAAATTTCGGCATTCTTTCACTATTATTTCCAAGGTACTTGCCTTATAATTATAACTGAGGCCAAATAAAACTTCACCAGTCACTGTGACAGTACCATAGCGGCCCCCTCCAGCAGCACTATATACACTAGTAACACTTTCACATCTTCCCTAAAAATATAAAATTAAATAATTGGTATAACACGATTGAAATTTCAGTATATATGATTTATTTTGTGAATACTTTTTCTTATAAAACTTTTTAAAACTGTTTCAATTTTAATGAATTTTAATGGCTGTATGTAAAAAGTGCTTTAGTCCTACTAACTATCTTTTAGAAAAACTACTTTCAACTTTTTTCTATCAATGTGAAAAATTTGAAAAATATTCCATTTACCATGGCTGCCAACATGGATAGGAGAAGATCCAGTAGATTTTTTGAAATAACATAAATTTGATGATTGTTGTATAATATACAAAATATTTTATACATAGGGAATTTTAGGGATTTTAATAGTCATCAAAATAGAAAAACTGCAATATTTTCCAGTTATGATTGACATTAAACACACTTGAAAAGTTATGCATTATGTTTACTCATAAGTTTGAATATTAATAGGTATTTAATTTATCAAATATAGTTAAAGGATCAAATATAGTTAAAGGATTTTTTTAATTAATTTAAAAAGAGAGTTCTGAATAAAAATAAACTGAACATTTCAGAACGAAAAAAGTTTTGAACTGATTTCTATAAATGAGGTTCACCTCATTATGTATTAGTAATACATATTTAACTATTCTAGCAGGCAAGAAATAATGTGTACAAGAATTCAATTTCAACAGGGGTTTTTTCAGGAAAATTACTAAATTTTAGGGAATTTTCTAAAAGGAACAAAAAACCAGGAAAATTTTAATTAAGCCAGTAGACCAAGAGAAACCGGGAAAAACCTGTAGAGTTGGCAGTATGGTCTATGCCTTCACTGCATGCAGTGATTTGTTCAATTTCAAAATGTACAAGAAATGTTAGATCGATTTATTTGTTTTCAACCTACAATTTGAGTAACTTCAAAAATGTTTAATTATTTATAACTAACTTAAAATTTATAAAAAATTGTTTTAATCCTCAATTTAACACCTAAGCATTTCAATGTATATAGTTTAAAAAAGTCAGCGTTTGCTTTCAACCTTCCTTGTTACAATATCTTGAAGTTTTA
Organism: Parasteatoda tepidariorum; assembly: GCF_982258835.1. Classification (NCBI taxonomy): domain Eukaryota; kingdom Metazoa; phylum Arthropoda; class Arachnida; order Araneae; family Theridiidae; genus Parasteatoda; species Parasteatoda tepidariorum. Next base: position 64,089,754 of record NC_141766.1, read on the forward strand.
CTATGATGAAGCATTTTTTCTCCAAAAAATTACATATAAGTTTTCTAAGACATTAACGAGCAATTCAACAACAAAGGCTAGAAGAATATAAACATAAAGGAATCATATCAATTAACAACATATTATATAACTCTGATAAAACATTTGATAGTCTAACACATGTAAACCCTGTGGCAGAATCGTGACATTGTCACAGAACTTCACAAAGTTCTTGCAGAAAGATTTTTCGTTTGGGAAGTAAAAAAATTTGCTTTGCTTTCCAGCAGAAATTTGCATGGAAAATTTAAATCAAGCATTTAAATAATCACTTTTTGAAGTGCTCAATCGAAGTGCCGATATTGTAAATCCATTTTGGTAGTTATTGACATTGATTTTCACATTGCTTTTATATATCCCGAATAAATTTCAGCAGGGTCGTCTTAATAGCATGCAGGGCCCCCGGGCACAAAAATATTTTAGATCCCTACAACATATAATAATGTTTAAAAACGAACTAAAAGCTTTCACACACATGAAATAAAGCATTAAGTTATGCAATAATTATAACAAATTTAAACACATTTTGATTATCCTAAAAACTAAGAAAAACATTTTTAAACAATGTATAATGTTAAAAAAAAATTTATATTCTAACCAGTTGTAATCCTCAAATAATAAAATAATTTACAAAATCATGGAAGTTAATTAAAATAATTAAATTAAATTAAATAAACATAAGGGTATAACAAATTAAAATAAATTCAAAGGTTAAAAAAAAGGTATGAATATGGTTAAAAAAAGGTATGAAAGGTTAAAAAAAAAAGGTATGAATTATTTTGTCAAACTAGACAGTTATTAAAACATCTTTAAATGCCCAAGTACCTGAAATTTTCATTGAAACATAGAAAAATAAGATTTCGGTTGCCCTTTTCAAGTTTTCTTGTTGACAAACAATTCAAATTATTAGTGTTTGCATACTAATCAATCACTATTTGTAGAAAAAAAATGCACACCTTATATAATAGAAAATATTTATTTAAAAAAATATATAAAGCAATGTCTTTTATTCTTAGTTTTTTTAAACGCAATTTATAAACTGTAAGATGCTCAAGGGCCCCTTGAGTGCCTGGGGTCCCCGGGCACTGCCCAGGTGTGCTCATGCGTAAACATGGTACTGAATTTCAGGCAATATGGGAAATTCGAATTGCGCATTAGATCATTTACTTTTTAAGGCAATGATTCTATACACTTTTTTGTAGCAATTATGCTTTCGATTTTAACATAGTTTTTAAAACCCGATATAATCTTGAAAGGAAACACGCATTTGTGCAACCCCTTTCTCAAGAGTCTGATTTGCGTGATTTCATCGTCCATCTGTTTTTTATTAGTTACTGCTATAGATTTCATGATATTTCTCTATTTTCTTAGTGTGATGATGATTAGCAAAATGCAATAAAGGAAATAATTGCTGCATTCCCCCTCCCCCCAACAAAATGAGAGAATATCGCCCATAATATTAGCATCAAAAAAATGCGAGAATATAAAAAAAATTCAAACATATTCAATAAAAAATTTTGTTTTGTTTTTGTAAACACAGCGTTTTGTTACCTTAAATTAGTAACATACATCTTTGTTATTATTGAAAGTATCTTACAGAAAGATAAAACTTTTTTTTTCGTAAACTAACTGATCATAAAAATAGTTATTACATCAACACAACAAAAACCTGTTACAATGAGAATGCTCATAGATGAAAAAATGATAGCAATAAGTAGACTTTTTAATTATGAACAATTTAAATCTCTAAGCTCAAAATGTAAAAAAGAATGCATAGCATGTGTACATACTTTACCTTCTTTATTTAACTTTTTTTTAATTAAAATATGCATTCAAAGTAAATTACCATTGCTTACAAATCATAAATTGCATATTATAGTTGTATATTTTATTAAAAACAAGAATTTTTTAACTAGACTTCATGAAAAAGTATAAATTTGTCAAATAATACTTAACATTTGCAGGAATATTTGTGATATATATATATCAAATAACAGGGCAACAACCTCGTTATTTTTGTGGGATTATTAGTCAAAATATCAAGAGTAATGAGGCCATATTATGCACAAGCTTTTACTTACTAATCGATGGTGAAGCAGAAGTCTCAGCCCCTCTCCCAGCTGGAGGGGGGGGGGAGAGACACATATCCCGTCAAATCTGACGTAGTTTAGCTGGTCAGTATGATACACCAAAAGACACCCCAAAACCATCGTTCTTCCGTTTTATACGATAATTAAAATGGGTAAAAGGGCAGTCATATTGCAATCTTTGTATTCCTACGCCTCATCGCAAATCATTTAATACTCATAGAAAATCGTTTAATCCTTCCTTATATGGAAGTGAAAGATCTTAAAATAACTCCTCTTTTGAAACATAAATCTAATTATAATACATGTTTTCAGCCTTGAAGTCCCAAAATAGAATAATCTGCATTTTATGAAAACGAAGAAGTTTCAATGCTTTTATTAATACAAAAGTATTTTTATAATTTTTGTATTATATATACATACATATATATATATATATATATATATATATATATATATATATATATATATATATATATATATATAATATAGATAGATATATTGCAATGTTATTTTGATTACTTTAAAAAAATTAACAACTTTTTTCTAATATTTTCCAACTCTATTTTGTATTCTTTATAACAAGGCATTATCAGCAATATTAATTTGAAAAAAGAATATTATTGGGCCTCCAGACAGTAAGCTTGAAAATATATTGGTCTATATACAATGTAACAGGTTTGCTCAAAATTTTATTTAAATTTATTTTATTTTATAATAGTTGAATAGCGGCGACTACCCATGTTCACCTCCGTAGCCTTGTAATTTAGAACCCAATTTAGAAGACAAGGGAACTCCTGGACCAAGTGTTGGGAGAAATTTGCTTTCCTGGAGGACTTTTTTACGGAATTTACCCTCATTTGGATTACTTGGAGAGGAAAAAACCACAAAAACCTCCCAAAGTTAGCCTGACTGCAAGTGGATTCTAACTCATGATCTGCCTACTACTGAAGATATTTTATGTCAGCACTGTGGAATTCATATCGGGTGTGGAATTCATATCGACCAGCCATCGCTAGGATTGGAACCTGGGTCACCTCATTGGAATGCTCTACCCCCTGAACCGCCATGGCTTTTGCTCAAAATTTGACAAAAATGAAGTAAGTTTGACAATATCAATTAAAAAGTGCTTGCATTTTCAAAAAAAAAATAAAATTTGCTGAAGTCTTCAATTGAATTTCTTTCAAAAATTGTGATAAAGTTAAATATAAATTAAATACTATTGTGCACCAATAATGAAAAATAAAAATAAAGATCAATGATAAAAATATAAACAAAAAACAGATTCAGCTTCAAGTTTTAACTTTTCTTATGTGTTTATAGCTTTTTTAGTACCTTATAAGAATGAATAGTAACTCTTTTTGTTCATTTGTTAGTGGCTTATGACCAAAATCGAGTTCAGACCCTATGGAATTATTTCTCAAGGATTATTTTCTTGTGGCATTAAACACTTATCATATGAAATATATAGAGATAAGTTATGAATTATTGATTGCTGAAGAGCCTACTTTAAAATTTACAGCAATAATTTTATACATAAAAATTTACAAGGACTAAAATCAAGTATATTATTAAACTTGATATAATTTATTCTTTCTTAAATATAAGGAAATATGTAATTTCATCAAAATTGTCATTCTTAACCATATTTATAAAAGACTTAAGGCAATAGTAATAAGTCACATTTTCCCCAGAAATGACATTTTTACATCAAGTCACCCTAAGTATTGCTGCTAGATAAGTACTTAAGTTCTCTGAACTTCCACTAGATAACAACACAATACAGTTGAACCTCACTAACGCGAAACAGCTTAATGCAAAATATCGTTTTACATGAAGCACATTTTTGGTCCCGTAAGTCAGTCATCAATTATTGTTGCATTTTACATGTTTAACATGAAAGGAAACTGGATAAGCCTAGATAATAAATGTTGACGCCAGAAGCGCCATCTATGAAAAATTAGTGTATCTTATGAATCCGAAGAGCTCGGATGTGTGAAAACAGCGTTTCTCTAATTGACTTGTGTTAATAAAGTGGTGTTTAATTATTACAGTCCGCTTATGAGATTTTTGAGAACTTTTATTTTTATTATATTGAGAATTTTGTGACTCTGAGTTATCGTCGGACCCATTTGTTGGTCCGTCGAGCCGGAGTTATCAGTAGTGAAATTTAGTGGATAATATACCTAATAAAAGGTACGTGATTTATTATTTAGTTATTGAAATTCAATATGTTTAAAAGTGCTAAAAAAGAGGACTATGTTCGGCTTGCTGTCGAGCTTAATGTAGACATTTCTAATCTGAAAACTATAGTTGATCTAATGGCAGCAATTCAGAGTTCTGATACGTATAAAAATAACACTGAGTTAGTTGAAGAGTTAGCAAATAACATAATCGAAGAAAGAAAAAGTGATGAAATCCGATTAATTGAAATTGAAAAATTAAAAACTGAAAGAGTGAAATCGGAACTTGAGCTCGCTAAATTGCGAATCGAATCTAAAAGTGAACTACCTGTTGATAGTGTAAAAAACGAAAGTGTAGAAACTTTAGACTCTCTCATTAAAAGTGTGAGGACTTTAACTCTTAAAATTCCTAATAGACCAGAAGGATGGGGATATTTCTTTTCGTCATTAGAAAGAGCTTTTATTTCAAAAATTGTCCCTGAGAAATGTAAAGCTGAGATTCTTCTCAATCTGTTAGGGGAAAAAGCCACAAATGTAATTACATAGATTAAAGATGACGAATTAGGAGATCATTCTAAAGTTAAAACTATAGTTTTGAGAGAATTCGAGCCATCCCCCCAAATCTGTTTAGAGAATTTTAGGAAAGCGCAAAAAATGTCTAGTGAAACGTACGTGCAATTCGCGTCTAGATTAATAACGAGTTGGGAATATTATTTAAAGTTAAAAAATGTAACTGACTACAAAACTTTGAAGCAATTAATAGTATCTGATAAAATTAATCAAACACTTGATAGAGAGGTTATGTGCTTTATAAATGTAAGACAAGCAAGTTCTTGGTTTAAACCTGTAGAATTAGCTAAGGAGATTGATTTATTCTATACTTCTAGGGGGAAACCCGTAGTTGATAATGCTAGAATGAATTATAAAAATAATTCGAAAACTATGTCAAAAGTGTTTCTAACGGATGTAAAAAATACTAAATGTATTTTATGTGATGAAATTCATCCTTTGTGTAAATGTACTATTTATAAAAATATGTCTGTAAGTGACAGACTTGAGTTCGTTAAATCGAAATATTTATGCTTTAACTGTTTAAATAATCATAAAGTAAGTGAGTGTAGAAACAAAATCTCTTGTAGTATTTGCAGAAAAAGGCATCATATTTCTCTTCACTTTCCGCGAGAGCAAAAAATAAATAAAGAAATAGTTTCGAACCAAATGTGTAATGAAAATAGGAACATTCAATCGTCCTTGAATTCTTCCGCACCAATTTTCCAAATGCCTGTGAATTATGAGACGCCTGTCGTCTGTGAGGGTGGGGAAAATATATTTTCTTCTACTACAATGGGAATGGAATTAAAAACAGTCTTACTCAGCACTTTTGTTTGTGTGATTAAAGATGAATCAAATAAGTGTTTTGAAGTTCGAGGATTATTAGACGTGGGAGCGAATTCTAATTTTATGAGTAAAGGGTTAGCAGATTCTCTTAGTTTAAATAGGTCAAGTACAAATATAACTGTATCGGGAATAAATAATATGTCTCTGAGCATAAAATCGAAAGTTAATGCTACTATTTTAAATAGAGATAAGAGTTTTGATTTAAACTTAAATTTTTTAGTAATTCCTAAAATTACAGAACTTACACCAGCTAATCCTCTTGATGTAAATATTCTATCGCTAAATAATATTAAACTAGCAGATGAAGAATTCTTTATTCCGAGCCCTATTGATTTGCTGTTAGGAGCAGAACACTTTTATGAAATCTTAAAATCGGGTCAAATTTTCCTTCAGGATACAAATTTAAGATTACAAAATAGCGTTTTCGGGTATATTGTCAGTGGGAGTCTTCCGACCAAAAACGAAAATAAAATACATTGTGGGCTCGTTACAGATAATTATGAGTTAGAAAAAACATTAAAAACTTTTTGGGAAATAGAAGATGTAGAGAGAGAGTCTGAAATTTCTAAAACTAAAGAAGCTGAAATTTGTGAAGAGCATTTTCTTGAAAATTATTCAAGAACGGAGAGTGGAAAATATGTTGTTAAAATGCCCTTTAGAGAAGATCCGTCGTGTCTGGGTGAATCTAAGAAAAAAGCTGTAAAGTGTTTGAATTCGTTATGGAATCGCCTTGTTAGAGAACCTCAATTTTGTGAACTTTACAAAGCATTTATGTTAGAGTATTTAAATATGGGTCATATGGAGGAAGTACAAGAGTCTGAAGAACCAGATGTGCAGTATTATATTCCTCATCATTGCGTGTTTAGACCTGAATCCAAAAGTACCCCTTTGAGAGTTGTGTTTAACGCAAGTGCATTAACTTCTACTGGAAAATCATTAAATTGTTTACAGTACAACGGAGGTATAATTCAGGATGATTTATTGTGCATCATGCTTAGGTTTAGAAAACATCAATTTGCCTTTGTTGCTGACATCAAAAAGATGTATCGCATGATACTTGTAGATCATAGCCAAAGAGATTTATTGAGAATTTTATTTAAGGCAGAGATTAATGATCCAGTGAAAGTGTATAAATTGTCTACTGTTACCTATGGCACAACAAGTGCTCCCTTTTTGGCAACTAGGACAGTGCAGCAGTTAGCCAGAGATGAAGGAAGAGACTTCCCATTAGCATCAACTGTGTTGTTACATGATGCATATATGGATGATATAGTCTCCGGTGCAGAGAGTTTAAAACAAGCAAGAGACATTCAACAACAGCTTATATCGTTGTTAGAAAAGGGAGGAATGGAGCTTCATAAATGGTCAGCTAATAACAAATTCCTTCTCCGTGATGAAACTAATGAATCGAGTTATTCATTTACTAATGAAACTAAAACATTAGGTGTGCTTTGGAAACCACAACAAGACAGTTTTGGGTTTAATGTAATAATTGACCAAAGTGAGGTTTTTACTAAACGAACAGTGCTTTCTCAAATCGCACGAATTTTTGATCCCCTTGGTTTGTTGGGACCAATCATCACTAGAGCTAAAGTGTTCTTACAAAAACTGTGGTTATTAAAATTGGATTGGTGTAATGCTCTTCCAGTTAAAGAAAGCGCCGAATGGCACAGTTTCCTTAATTCTTTGAATGCAGTGAACTCAATCAGTGTCCCAAGATGGATTCTCAGTGAACAATTTCTCATCGTAGAATTACATGGATTTTCCGATGCCTCAGAAATGGCGTATGGTGCAGTAATCTATTCTAAATCCATCAACTCTCTTGGTGATTCAAAAACAAAGCTACTTATCAGTAAATCCAGAGTAGCTCCTCTGAAGTGTGTCTCAATACCTAGACTAGAGCTCTGCGCAGCAGTTTTGTTGGTGAAACTAATGAGGAAAGTATTAAGTGCCCTGCAGCTAGAGGTTTCTAAAACTTGTTACTGGACAGATAGTACTATCGTTCTGGCGTGGATGAGAAAAGAGTGTAGAGACCTAAAGACTTTTGTTGCCAATAGAATCTCTATAATCCAAAAATTAACTGTGAGTGAACAGTGGCATCATGTTGCTTCAAAACAGAACCCTGCCGACCTCGTTTCCAGAGGTATCGATCCATTGAGACTTAAAACATGTGACTTGTGGTGGAGTGGCCCTCTATTTCTGCAACAATCGTCAGTAGATGATTGCACGGATAATATATCTGTAGAGTCTGATGAACTGTTTCTTCGAGAATTAAAACCACCAGTAGTTAGTGAAATTTGTGCCCTAATTAACACATTTGAGCCTCTAAGTGTTATTAATGAATGTTCTTCTTACATGAAAATCTTAAGAATTGTGGCTTGGTGCAAGAGATTCTTGCATAATTCTTTGAATCCATTGCATCCTACCCGTGGAACGTTGACAACAAGTGAACTTTCTCAAGCTTTGTTGTGTGTTGTAAGAAACATTCAACGTACTTCATTTGTGACTGAAACTCAGTGTTTGGAAAAAGTCTTACCAATACCTAGCAATAGTAAACTTTTAAATTTGTGTCCCTTTCTAGATGAAAATGGAATTCTGAAAGTTGGTGGCAGACTTCAAAACAGTGACTTAAGTGAATCTCAAAAACATCCAATGGTTCTGCCTACCAAACATAATTTTACTTCAACAGTGATTAATTATTTTCATATTCTTTATTTTCATACAGGTGCAGAAACTACATTATCTCTTATAAGATCAAAATTTTGGATTGTTTCAGCAAGAAATGTTGTTAGAAAAATTGTCTTTAATTGTATTGTGTGTAAAAAGGTAAGTTCTAGGTCTAAACCACAGCAAATGGCTGACTTACCAGCTGCTAGAGTAACCATTTCTAGAGCCTTCTCTCGAACTGGACTTGACTTTTGTGGACCATTTGTAGTTAAAAGCTTTATTGGTAGAAGTAAGCAGGTAAAAAAGATATTTATTTGTGTTTTTGTTTGTTTCACAACAAAGGCTGTACATTTTGAAATAGTGAATGATTTAACAACAGCTGCATTTTTAGCTGCTTTTAAAAGATTTGTATCTAGAAGAGGCAAACCTTCTGAGATTTTTAGTGATAACGGCCGAAATTTTATAGGTGCAAATAGAGAATTAAAGTCATATCTTAAATTACTATTTAAATGTGAGAGTAAAAAGGAAATAGAAAATTTTATGACTAATGAAGGAGTTAAATGGTATTTTAATCCCCCTTCTACTCCACATTTTGGAGGATTATGGGAATCAAGTGTAAAGTTTCTGAAATATCACCTTAAACGAGTAGTTGGAAAAACAATCTTAAGTTACGAGGAATTTTTAACTTTCGTAGTTCAAATTGAAGCAGTCTTAAATTCTAGACCACTCTGTCCTCTTTCAAGTGATCCAAATGATGTTGAAGCACTAACACCTGCTCATTTTCTTATTGGTTCTACTTTAGTAGCAATACCTGAACCTAACTATACTGAGGTTCCAATGAATCGTCTTAGCCGATGGCAATTGGTTCAAAAAATGACTCAACATATTTGGAAAAGATGGTCAGTAGAGTATCTTAATAAGCTTTTAAATAGACCTAAATGGTACAAGGGTAACATAGATATAAAAGAAGGTGATTTAGTATTAGTAAAAAATCCAGATGTGTATTGTTATTTAAAATGGAATTTAGCAAGGGTTATCAAAACTCATCCAGGTAAGGATAACAGAACCAGAGTTGTAACTCTTAAAGATAAAAATGGTACATTTAAAAGGCCAGTAATTAAATTAGTAACTTTGCCTCATGTTAATTAAAAATTGTGTTGATATATGTTTATGTTTTATTGTTATATATTAGTATTTTTTTGGTTTGTTTTTATTTGTTTTGTTTTTATTTCTATTTTGTTGAATGCTGCGTCATTCAACGCCCGGCGGTATGTTGACGCCAGAAGCGCCATCTATGAAAAATTAGTGTATCTTATGAATCCGAAGAGCTCGGATGTGTGAAAACAGCGTTTCTCTAATTGACTTGTGTTAATAAAGTGGTGTTTAATTATTACAGTCCGCTTATGAGATTTTTGAGAACTTTTATTTTTATTATATTGAGAATTTTGTGACTCTGAGTTATCGTCGGACCCAATAAATAATTAGATATGTTAGTATAGTATGCTTAATACCTGACTGAGTTATTGTAGCGAATGAAATCCCAGTCATTCATTTTGAGGAATGCCATTTTCACTTCTTCCTTTGTTAGAAGTAGCAGAGGGGGCAAATAAATGAAAAAGTTAAAATAAAATAGTTTAATAAAGTAGTTATAACTTATTTTAATTTGTTTGGTTTGTAATAGAATTGTTTTCATACATTAAAGTATTGCAACAGTATTAATAGTATGAAATAAATTGTTTTCATGATGTATCAGATAAAAAAAAATTCAGTTAATATGATATAATTATGATAGTCCCGCCGATTTCGCGTTAACGAGGTTTGACTGTATATAGAAACATATTATTGCCGAAAAGGAAATTTTGGTGTTCTTCCCAGCTCTTTTGAACAATTGGAAAATGTGGCTTATCATTTTACTGTCCTTTATGCATATATATATATTCATTTATAAGTTCATTCTGGAAAATTACCCCAAAGGAGGAAAGAGACATTTGACTTCTACAGTGATAAGCAAAAGCTTGGTCAATTTCATCTTCTTGCACCCCTGAACTTTCTTTCTCAGAACTCGCAGCACTCAGTCGGCCGACTTGGCTCTATAAAAATATTTTTGTACATTTTTAGAATAATATAAATGGCTCAAAAGTAAACAAACTTGTATGAATAGAATTTTTTATCATGTAATTTTAGAAGTGTATGATTCAATGGAACTTGTATTCATCACCATGACAACTCTTTCATTAAAAATTAATTATACAGGGTAATTTAAAATTAATATAGTGATTACAATTAGCTATAACTATTTAATGAAAAAGAATTTATTGATAAAATTTACACAGAATGTAGAAGGAACTTCAACATTTTTTATAAATGTGTCACAGATTTTCTATATGACTTCCCTTGGTCAAACAGACATCTAGGCAGTAGTCCATATCACACCATACATTCTGTTCTTTGAGTTCTGTATGATTATCTGCATATGTTGTTCCCATTTGGAGGTTCTTGATTGTAAGGCTGACGAAATATTCTCTGCACTGTGATAACAGAATGACTATCGTTAAATTCTAACACGCAGAATGCTTTCTGCACGGGACTCGCCATTTTTACTAATGAACTCACGCATGTGCAGGATTCCGCTTCACTGTGCCTTACATAAAGAAAATTTGAAATTCCATCTTCATTCTATATTAATCTTATCGATAAATTATTTTTCACTAAATAGTTATAGGTGTTTGTAATTGCTGTTATTAATTTTGAACTACCCTGTATTATATTTAACTAAACATATAATGTTTGCTTAATTCATTATTGTCAGAGTTGTAATTTTCAAAAGTATTTTGAATATTGACATGAAATGTCTCCAGACCAATTATTTAATTAGAAAGAAACAAAATTGTCTGAAAACTTTCTAGTTATATTTTAAGAAATTCAATAAGATTCGCTAAGCAAATTAGTAAAAAAATTATCAAAATTTAAAATTATATAAGTCTAAAAGTAAGTAAATAAATAAAATAAAAGAAAGCATTATTACTATTGCATTTATTTAATGCGAATTGACAATTAATTAACAAACTTAAAATTTTTCTTTGAGACACTGTCATAAACTACTTTTGAGTTGGACTTGAAAAAGAAAAACATTATTAAAAATGCAATTCATAAATTCTACATTATCAAAACCTAAAATTAAAAATTAGAACTAAATTTCATATCTTTTATTTCTTAACCATCAAAAAAAAAATTTGATTGCAAGAAATAAATATATACCTACAATGAAACTAATGAAAATATAAATTTTAAAAATACTAAATAAAAAAATACACATTCATGAACCCTTGCTTGGTAAAGCTTTTCCATTAACACAAATGATGATCACTGATCCATAATAGACCACACTTGTTATTAAAATGTTATGAATATTGATATTATTATACTTCAGATAATAAAAATATTGTAATAATTCAACATTTGACCCCCAAACATATTTTAACAAAAATATAATTTTTCACATAAGGGTCAGTATTATATAAACTCATACTAAATTAACCTTTCAGACAGTGAAGTGGGGGTCCTTTACAGATTCCATTATAATTTTCTAGACATATTTCCTCAAAAAAATTTTTTTTTAAGATGACCTTCCTAACATGTGATAATAAGCATGTTATATTACAGTCAAATCCTATTTCTGCAAAATCCAAAATAGCGAAAATTTCAAAGAAACGAATATTTTTCAAATCTAAAAATGAATTTTAATAGAAACAATGTATTTAAAAATAACGATATTACAAAATGGATCATCCATTTAACAAAAATAAAAATAAGCAACAATTCTCTTCTGATCAAGGCATTTTTACTTTCTTCAAAAGTAAACAAAGCGTTGAATAAAACGATTCTGCGCCTATATAGTGAAGAGATATTTATCAGCAAATTTTTTTTACAATACTTAATTTGAACAAGTGCATAATTTGAAGAAGTTTAATAATACCTACTGGTTTTAAGTCATTTGCACCGAAAAAAAATTACAGAATACATATTTATCTGATAAGTAGTGTTAATAAATTCATTGTATGCTTTGTGAGCTTTTTAAATATTGCATATTAGGAAAGTCAACTATTTAAATAAAGCATTTTTTTAAAGTTAATAAGAATATAGAAATAGGCCCTAACATGGACGGTGACAATTCTGGTGAGTTTGAAGTGAAAATTTGTTTTAGTTATTTAGAGATATATTGTTAAAAAAGGTGACATGGCTGCCAGATTTTAAAAGAACTCGCTTTTTGGCACTTCTGATTTTTTTTTCTTTTTTACTTGTTTGTTACTGTTTGTTCTTGTTGCAAGCCTTGCACCATCATACGTTAGCATTAGCATATTGTTCAAGCAGCGACTGTAAGTTCATTTTGAAAATTACCAAGTGGGTTTAAATTTCGAAGTTGGTATATTGTTAACAAGGGAAGAAGTGTGTTATAACGATTCTTTTTTCAAATGACAGTTCTTACGTCTTGAAATGACAGATCTTCAAATAACAAGTCTTAACTCTTTAAAGACCAAGTGGCCTGAAGAAGTCCGGACTACTTAACGACCGTCTGGGGTCAGTGGGGAACTCTGAAGGGTGAATGGGTAGTAGTGATTGGGAGGGGGTGAGCTGCTTGACAGTGATGCATAGGAACTCATTGACAGTCAAAAGGAAAGAGGTGTGCGAACTTCACGCTTTATTTAGAAACATTTCCCCCTGTGGTTTTAGAGAAACACAAAATCCTCTTAATTTGTAACAGATTTGTTGAGATGGACCTTTTCATTTATTTATTAAACATTCGGGAATGGCGGGCTTTTGGGAATTTATTTTTGAAATCCCCGCGTCCACTAAAAAAAATATCTTTTTAATAAAATTGCAATGTGTTAACTGTTGACTACCAAACGCAAATTTGTTATATAATTAAAAGTGCACCATCATAAATACCGAAATTACTGAAAAAAATTTGGATAAAGCCAACGTTGTATAATGCTTTATGTTAATCACTGATATTTTAATGATAATGTTATCATTAGTTCATAGAAATTTTGATTCTTGAATAAAAAAAAAGATTAATATTTCTATCATTTAATAAACTTTTAATAGGTTTTTCTTTTTAAATATTTTATTTATTTCCGTTTTGTTCTCTATTATGCTGTTTGGGGTTTCTCAGTAATCAATTTTATTACAGTGTGCTTTTTATTAGTGAATTTTAGAGAATAGATAAAATAATTTAAAATACATTATATTAATAATGTATCTTTTAAACTTGAACGAGGTAAGTTGTTTTAGACTTTGTTTTACTGCAGCGAAAAAAATTTTAAATCTTAAAATTCCTATAAAAATTTCCATTTTATGCTCAATTAAGGAAAACTGAATTCAATTCTATTTAAATTTATGATTAACGTAATATAATGCATACATTAAAATGCCTTTTTATATAATTTTAAATACTATACAAATATTTAAAAAAAATAATAATTTTTTCTTTTTTTTTTTCAATTTCGTTTTATTCTATTATATTTGCATCGTTGTGTTGTAGTAATTTCGTTCTTTTTGGTATTGATTTCCTATTACTTTCGAGTCTTAAATTTCAGTGATTTTATACTTAAAATGCTTTCAAAATAAAATGAATTATTTATTAAGGATAATAAATTATATAAAATTATTGTTTACAGGAAATTACTTTCATGTAAGGGAATTTTTTAAATGTTATCTCACTTTTATGTAAGCATTTTTGATAATGCAGTTATTGTATATCAGTAATTCACTAGGTATGGTCAAACAATATCGTAGATCTTCCTGAATGAAATGGTTTTTCAGATTTCACCTGTAATGTTTGTAAATATTTAATTGTTATTAAAATAGCTTATTAAATTCGAATACATTTTCTTTAGGAAACAAGTTATATATTCTAATTGTAAACCAGAGCCTGTTAATCATTATTTACTTTTTTACTACTATTACTATTTCCAAATCAGCTTAAAAATAAGTTTATTGCTTTTTTTTTTACATTGATGATAAGAATTTAATTTAATTGAATAATCTTATAGTAAATTATGTAATAAATGAATAAATTATGTATATAATAAATTTCGCGTCCTGGATCAGATAGCAGCAAAAAGCATCCAGGTAAAAAAATTTTCTTCAAATCACGATACATAATAGTAAGTATCGATTATCTGGAGTTTTCTGAATGGTGCAATTTTAATTCTTAGTCACTCTTTTGATTACTTAAGTCAAATTGTTAGATACTTTAGTTGACTTAAAAAATTGAACAAAATTGTTTCAATATATATCTAATATATATTTATGGAAAAATTTCAAAATTAACTGATTTATTATAGAAAAGAATTAGGTTTTAATGAGCCTTTTAAATCATTAGTTGTTAAAAACGAGTTTGAATGCAACAAATAGAAGATTTCGAAAAGAAAAACCATCAGTCAGGAGAAGTGCAGAAAGCGATTTTCCTTGGTCACTGGCGAAAGGATGGCATATTTGTGTTCTTTTGTGACTAAGCCGAAAAGTGAAGTAAATAGATAGGCATTGACAATAGCAACTTATCTTGTTTGAAAAATACTAGGAATCTATTTCCAAGCACTATACGCCTCTATTATTTGCAACCATCCGGTAGTACTCTCATGTGATTAGTAGGTAAAGTGTGCAATTGAGTGCAGGTAGTTAAATAGAATTGACAATACACTCATTTGCAATGATAAATTTCACCCAGTCAATGGTTTATTCAATTACATAAATAATTTAATTTAATAGCAATTTTAAAAGATAATCTCTAATCTCAGAAAATAAAAAAAAATCCACCAGCTAAAAAGTACCATACCTTATTTAATCGTTAATTTTTTTGTCTGATTTGTTATTATTCTAAAAACAATATTATTGCTGAATTATCCGATATTTATTTGTTTAAGAAAATAATTTTTTTGTCACCATAAATGAATTTAACAATGTAAAGAGCGGTATAAGTAAACTATTTTCATGTTTCAAGATATTTCAGATATTTTATGTTGAGCAAAATATGGCTTTAAAGGTGTAGGTAGCATAGTTATGGATAAAACCAGACATCAATCAAAATAATTCAGATTGATTCATATATTTCATTTATATGCATTTCAAAAAAACATTATTTAGATATACTATTAAATAATACCAAAGATACCATTTAATTTAAGTAAATTTTATTTGTTAAACAATTTTATTTGTTTCGGCGGCAGGATTAATTTGACAGATCAATGAATAAAAATATTTCGTTTAAAATAGTACGAACTCTGTAAAAAATGCTAAATGCTTTTATTTCTTTTAAATTCTATAATTAATATTAAAAAGAAGTATTACAGTTTCCTTTTTTCAGTTGATTTCTAAATCTTTACTAACAAGCGGTAAAAAATCCAATTACTGCAAAAAACTTGGTTTTTCGTTATGATATTCCATACTCAAAATTGTAGTCATAATATCATTAGTTCTAAAAATGTGATGTAAAGCCGTTGCGGCTCAGGCTATAGAACATCCGCCTTTCGCTGAGGGGAACCAGGTTCGAATTCCAGTGATGGATAATCATACTTTCATATTATGGGTAGTCATCGGCTTTTTACAGTAATTTATAAACAGTAATTTCCAGTTTCAGCGTCTCTTGGTACAGTTACACCTAAATATCTACGCATTTGGAAAGTTATTTCTGTTATTCTTCCACGTATTCAAATCAGGAAAATAGTTCAAATAAATATTTTACAAAAACATTTCTATTAACGAACTTCAATATAATCGAAGCTTTATTTGATTCTTAAAACTGAAAAGAACGCGAGTTCTGTTAATATTAACTCATAAAAAAAGAAGAAGAAAAAATTTAAAATGTTTTTGTTACTTTTAGAAAGCTGATCTTTCAACACATTTTAAAAATAAAACTTTTTTTTTTGTATGACATATCCATTCAAAATAATCAGTTTTAAGAAAAAATAAACAGAAACTTAAAAAAAAAGAAAAAAAAAATAATTAAAAAGGAGATTTGGGAAAAAGATATAAAAATCGCTTTATTCCCGCTTTAAAATAGTTAACGAGAAAATTGTTCAATGGGGGGGAGGGGAATAAGCGTTCATCTTCACAAGCCGATTGTTAGTTTGAATGCCAGGAAGTTCCACTGTCAAGATGAGCACGCCTTTGATTTATTAGTGACGTGGGAGACACTCTTGCCAGCTGTGAAGCAAATGACCAAAGATAGCCCCCAACAAAATGGGTGAGTTCATTTGCGAATGAAAAACTAAGGATGTTTACGGTGGTAAATTTTCATCTGCTTGGGTCTTTAAAGAGTTAAAATGATTCTTCGTTTAAACACTCATAATAAATCAGTTAAAAAATACATGTATACAAGAAATACTACTCAAGAGAGTCTCAAAACACAGTGATCGTGTTGTGAGCCAAATGGCTTTAAAACAAACCAAAAACAGTAACCCGGAATTATAGGCAGTTAAGAGCTTGCAGCGCTCCGTAGTGTAGAAAAGACCACCCATATTAAATCATTTAAAGCTATTTATTTTCGGTTTACCTCAGCACATTCTGAAACAGATATTTGAGGAAGAGATGTTTTCCTATGTTTGGCATCTTCACTTCCACCAGACAATGAACGATTCCGCATGCGTAATCTTCCATGTGGTGAAGAACGAAGAGAATTTCCACTCTCATCTACAAAGAACAATTATTTTATCCTCATAAGTTTGTAAATATTCTGATACAATATAAAAATTATTCTTCTGAAAAATGTACTAATAAAATTTCAATTTTTCCAACAAAAACAAAATTATCTTTGCAAACAATCTGTTGACCTTGAAATAAGAGAGGTCATCAATATATTCACCTAATGGAAAAAGTGTGTGTATATATATATAAGTTAAAATATGGAGAAAACATGGAAAATAATAAAAATTAATGAAAAGAGAAGAAAAAAAATTATTAAAATAAAATTTTTTTAAAAATATTTAATTTTTTATTTATTTATTCATTCAAAAAAACTTTTTAAAAAGCTGGACAACAAAATAAAGAAAAGATAAACTCTCTTATTCAGCTCACATGATCATTTCCAGCCTTTTTAAGAGTTTTTTTTTAAATAAATAAATTTAAAAAATGTAAATATTTTAAAAATATTTTATTTTAATAATTTTTCCTCTTATCTTTACATTAATTTTTATTATTTCCCATGTTTTCTCTATATTTTAACTTATTTTATGAGTTCTATATGCTTGCAGCTTAATGCAGAGAATTAAACATCACATTTATATGGAAACATCCAATTCTTACCCCAAAACACAAAACACTAATATTTTATTAAAATTAATAACAAGCCTTACAATTCAAAATTTTTAATAAAATAAAACTCTATGAATAATAAAATGTAAGCAGAAATTATAAAAATTTATTTTTCTGCATCGAATCTTTGAATAAACTAGTTTTATAATTAGGAATAAAAAATCTTTGATTCGTTTGAAAAGTTTCCGAGATATGGCAGTAAAATTAATATTGAAGTGATTGCACTTATGATCGCTCTGCTGAATATTTAGGGCGTTATTTTTGCAGTGTGTAGCTACTCACCAATCTCAGTACTTTTTGGGTCAGAAATCTGAATTTCCCCTTTATATAGAAAAGAGAGAGAGAGAGAAAATGCGTTTTTGTATCCGATTTCATGCTACACGAATTAATTATCACGTTAATTAATTGTCCGTCAGGTTTACTCTTAGACTGACGTAGATTTACTTGATATTTGTGAAAATCCGAAAATTAGATCAAAAGTTATTCAAGTTAAGTCCAACCTCGTTAACGCGAAATCGGCGGACTATCATAAATATTTCATGTTAACCGAATTTCGTACTATACGATACATTATGAAAATAATTTATTATGCACTATTAATACACGTTATGTACTACATTGATGCATGCAAACAATGCTATTATGAACCAAACAAATTAAAATAAGATTAAAAGTTCAAACTATGTATTTTAATTTAACTATTTAATTTATTTGCCCATATCCTACTTCTAACAAAGAAAGAAAATAGAAATAGCATTCCTCAAAATAAATTATTAGGATTTTATTCATGTGCTTATTATCTATGTTTTTTCCAGTTTCCTTTCATGTTAAGCGATAATCAGCTTGACAATTTCATGTTAAACCTGTAAAATAAAACAATATTTGATCGCTGACTCACGGGACTAAACATGTGTTTCATGTAAAGCGATATTTCAAGCTTTACATGAAGCTGCAAGTGATTTCGCGTTAATGAGGTTCGACTATTTTATTTATTTATTTGAAATCCTTAGGAAAGCAAAACAGAAACCAAAACAGATTGATATTGAAATTAAAAAATGGAAATAGATTGGTCATCAATCTGAAAAATTTAAAGTAAAACAAGTTTTTGATTATAACCCACAGAGCAATAGAAAAAGAGGAAGGCTTAAAAAAATACTTGGCACAGGACGATTGTAAGTTAATTGAAAACAA
Source organism: Parasteatoda tepidariorum (assembly GCF_982258835.1). NCBI lineage: Eukaryota > Metazoa > Arthropoda > Arachnida > Araneae > Theridiidae > Parasteatoda > Parasteatoda tepidariorum. The sequence goes on from NC_141766.1 coordinate 64,108,628, forward strand.
TAGGAAAGACATGGAGAGAGGCAAAATATCTGGCCACAAATAGAGTGAGATGGTAGGTAGGTAGGTACTTCATGTACGTTGCACTAGAGCTGCACAATGGGCTATTGGCGACGGTCTGCCATCACAATTTTGCCATCATTGCCATAAAGACATGCCATCACAATTTTGATTCTCTGCAGAGGGGATAGCTCCCCGATTTGGTAGCCCTACAATCTGCAAGCGAGCAGAAGTTGATCACTTTATGGTAGAACAGTTTAACGAGGACCAATACCGCACACCCTCGGTCCCAACGCAGACTAATCAAAGTGGTCACCCACCCGCTTACTGACCACAGCCAATAATGCTTGATTTCGGTGTTCTACCGGAACCGTGTCCTTGCGGGACTCGAGTGAGACGGAAAGCTATGATAGAAGTCCTATGCTCCAATTCGGAGTAAAGAGAAATACGTGTGTATGTAAATAATTGTCCGTCAAATTTACTAACACCAATAAGATTTATTAGATATTTGTAAAAATCCGAAAATTAAATCAAAAGTTATTCGAATACTTCATTTTTAATTTTATTTTAAGCATTATTTTATTTTATTACCACGCATTATTACTATTTTTTTCTAATAAAGATAGATTTTCTACTGAAAACAGAGGCACAGGTTCCATGAAAATGAACCCATTAGAAAAGCATTTGTTTCTTTCTCAATTTATATGCTTCAAAAATTTAAAAGAAGAGAAATAAGAACTCAAAAACTGGAACGTAGTATGCACAGCACGCGGAAAAAAAAGGACCGATTTGAATAACTTTTGATCTAATAGAAAATCTTCACATTCTAGGACTCAATCTTAATCTTGGTTTGAGGGACTTTTCTTAACTATGCTAATTAATCAGTACAGAAGATATTTTAAGTTACGAAATCAGACACAAAATCGTACTTTCTCTGAATAAACATACCTTTTTTTCAACGGAATCGAATTTCTGACGGTCAAAATATAGAGGGTAGCTACATTCTGGGGCCCCAATAGTTTGGTCAGAAGAGCGGTGGAACTAAAATATCGTTTCCTGTTTCTACATGTTTTGAAAATTATTTATATATATTTTATAATTTAAAAGTAAAAGGAATAAATAATTCAATCGAAACATTAAAAACTAAAACGTAACACAGAAATTTTTACTTCGTAAAATTAAATACTTTTCTTAAACGAGAAAGGCATAAAACCCTGTTTAGAGCGTTCTTTTCTATGTTTTATCAATTATTTTTATAAAGTTTATAGTTAACTAAAAAAAGGAACAAATATTTTAAATCAAAACTTAAAAACTAGGACATAATATACTGATTTTCGATATCGTTTATTCGTACTTTTTGAGAAGACCTTCAAAAGAATAAAAACTAAAATATCATTTTTCTGTCTCTCCATGTTATAAAAATTATTTCGATACATTTTATTATCTAAAAAATAAAAGGAGGGAACTAATAAAAATATTAGAAAGGAAGGATTTAATAGAAAACCTAAAAGCCAGAACGTAATATATTAATTTTTACTAAAAAATCTAATTTAAAACTTAAAGCACGCAACTTTAAAAGAATAAAAAATACAATAGTGTTTATCACTTTTTTTTTATTGATTCATAAATTAAAAAGAATATTTTATAAATTAATAATAAATAAGTTATATTAAACTATTATAGTTTAATACTTTTTGAAAAGAAAGACCGTTAAAAGGATAAACTCTGAAACAAAATTTTTCTGTATCGCTATGAATTTTAACACTTATTTCTATTTGTTTTATAAATTAAAACTGAAATGAAACAAAACTTAAAAAGTAGAACGTAATGCACATTTTTAGTTTTTATATTATTTATTTCTATTATTCTAATTTAATGGTTTCGAAAAAGAAAAGCATATACTTTTAAAAGAATGAAAAGTAAATTACCGCAATAATACATTTTTAAATAAATACACATACCTTTAAGAGAGTGAACATTAAAGATATCATTTTTTTGAGTTTCTACAAAACTTTCACTCAATCCGCTTTCTATTCCGGATCCTTTTTGTATACAGGAGAGCTCGATAACCTCACTATCGCATGATAAATTTTTAGATTTACCTGATGATTTCGTATCAGGTTTCTCACGGTTTGTTTTTCGTTTGCAATAGCAGCTGCATGGTAGAATAGTTGCCAAGACATTAAATAAAATAGAGCATAGAGTCATGAAGCTGTTAAATACAAGATCCAAATAGTGAGACAAAAAGGTTTCTGATATGGAGTTACAGGAAGTAACTGAAGGCTGTGGAGAGTGATAAAAAGCTTTTAAGATAGCAAAGTATGAAGAAGAATTAATTTCAATTTTTGAGGGATTAAGAAACATTTAGAAATATTAAAGGTTATGAATAAAGTCTTTTTAAGACAAATAAATGATTATTTTAAAAAAATAAATGAAAAACTAGCATTCCAAATTAAAAGTAAGAATACCGTCTAAATAAATATTACACCTTCAAACTTTGCATTGATTTACTAAAAATAAGTCCTATTAAACCCTATTATTGTCGATAATGTATTACAATAAAAATTGCAGAAAATTCGATCACTATCATAAAATTAAAACAATAAAAAAAAAACTTTAAAAAAATTAACGAAAAAAATAGCATTTGAAATAAAAAATAAAAATACTGCGGGAATAAATATTACGCCTTCAAACTTTGCATTAATTTAATAAAAATAAGTCTTATTAAATTTATTATAGTCAATAATGGACTAGAATAAAAAATATTGTCAAAAATTCGATGACTATCATAACATTAAAACAATAAACCAGAGGATAGGATAACGTAAATAAATAATTATGTTAAACAAAAGTTAGCATTTATTGAGAAATGTTTGAAAATGTGAAATGAGTCTTAAAAAAATAAGAAAAAATGACTTTTATTGTTATAGGGTGCAAATCCAATTCGAGCAAATCCGTGGCTAAAAATCTCTGCAAAACGGGCAAATCCTTTTTCTCCCTTTTTTTAAATAAATGTTAATTTTCTAAAATCATTAAAATTGTATAATCAAATATCAGCCTTATTAATTATACACTTTTAATTATCTAGAATAGCATTATTACCTTGAGCACATCCATTTTCGGGTCAATCCAAGGTAATTAACAAATCAAACGTGCTTCAGTAGTTCAGTGAGAACGCGCCATAAAAGATCTCTCTATTTACGCTTCTAACTCTATTTCCGTTTCCACATTTTGTAATCTGGCAATCTTACGAAAATATTTTAAACCATTTTGAAAGATTCCGGTACGTGTAATTTTATTTGTATTCGCTACTCGCTTTACAGATTTGGTTTTGTGTTTTGTTTTGTATTTTCTGTTTTTTACTTGATATGTTTTATTTCGTAAACTTTTCATTATTTTGTTGTTTGTATATATATATATATATATATATATATATATATATATATATATATATATATATATATATATATATATATATATATATATATATATATATATATATATATATATATATATATATATATATATATATATATATATCATATGTGCCATGTTAATTCTAACCATTCTATAATTATCAGAAAATTTCTGCATTTCATACTTTTAGTTTTCCAAGCAACTTTACCTTTGTTATGAGTCTTCTTCTTTGAAGTTAACTTCTACTGTTAGCCGTGGATTTAACCCCTCTACTGTTGATTCAGCTCTAACTAGACCAAAACGCCCCTCTTTTTCTAATCCTTACATTGAACTTGTTACTTTATCGCTACAGCACTTTAAACAAACTAAAATTTTCGATACTTATAATCGAATTATTAATTTAAATCAGATTAATAAGGAGCATCAAAATATTTTTAAAAATCTAATTTGAATCGATTCCGAGTCATTTACACTTGGTCTACCATCAATTAAAATAATTAAAGTATTGTGTTTAAATCATAATGTAACACGGTTGAATTACTTTTATTCATTATCTACACTATATGACCAAAACTATCCGAACAAGCGGTTGTTATGGTGGAAGCATAATGGTGTGGGATGTTTCTCGTGGTTTCGCCTGGGTCCGTTAGTTCCTGTGGTTGGAAACATAAACCCTGAGATGTCTGGTGAACATTCTGGACAATGCTGCAATCCCAACTCTGTGGCAATATTTCGGCCCATTTCTCTTCCAGCAGGATAACAGCTCCATTCACAAATCGAGGCTTGCACTAAAGTGGTTTGACGAAAAGGGTGTTCAAAAACTGGCCTTCTTAAAGTCCCGATCTAAATTCCATAGAATACTTTTGGGACGAATTAGAGCGCAGATTACGTAGTCAGCCAAATCGACTATCCTCACTGCAAGCACTCACTTCAGCTGTCATGGAAGTCGATTCCTAAGGCCACCTATCAAAAACTGGTGGAAAGATTTCCCAGACGTGTGCATACTGTCATCGATGCAAAAGAGGAACAAACATCATATTAATATGTGCCTCTGCACACTGAGTCCATAACACTGGGTGTCAGTGTACTTTTGGCTAGATAGTGTAGCTTATGTAAAATCTCAATATTCTCCACACTGTAGTTGTGTACTATCTCTCCGAATATGATGTTGTGTTGAACAATTTAAAAAAAATTATGTGAAGGAATACATTAACACCAAATCGAGCTTTCCTATATAATTTAAAGGCTGCTAAAAATGAATCATTTATAATGGAGACTCTCGTGCATTCACATCAAGCGAGAATTATTTTCCGAAAACAGCAATGTTGACACTCTCTTGATTTCGCACGTAGCTTGTTGGTGATAGAGAATGAGTTGGCAAGAGTTAGGCTGCTATATATCAACAGTTCGCATTTAAAATATGTATGTAGGTTTTTAGTTGTGTAATAAGGATAATTTAATTCTTAAATCTCTGTGAGCTGTATTAAATGATTTTATAATTTCTACCCATTCTGTTAAGTCTAGTTCGAATTCGTCTTAATACGTTCTCTGTGCAGTTTGCATTACAAACTAATTTTATTTTAAGAAATAATGCTAAAGAGCTAACAATTAAAATAAGTTGCGCAATTAATAGCTATAAAAATAAATTTACAAAGGATAACTAACAAAAACAAACAAACTAGCAATTAATAATTAGCAAAAAAAAAAAAAAAAAACAAGTTAACAAGGAATCACAAAAAATAACAATAATGTAAAAAAAACTAACAATTAATAACTATAAAAAACAAGCTGACAATTAATAAATAGCAACAAAAAAAAATAACGGTTAACTTGTAATTAATCCCATCCCTTAATAAACGTATTATTGTTTTTGTAGTACACGTTCTTTTATTTCTCATTCAAAATTATTATCCTAAACTATTTTACACAGTGGTATAGGTAATATATGTAAATAAAACATATAGGTAAATAAAACAAATTTTAAACTTATTGTTTTCTTTGTGTGCCGTCAAATTTCAAAATCGTTAAAAGTGTACCGCGACAAAAAAAAAATAAATAAATAAATAAAAGTTGAGAATCATTGGTATAGAGAAATAATTAGTGGAACACCACTTTGGTGTAAAGTAGCTGCCACCATTTTTGGTGTAAAGAACGCTAAAAAAATTTTCAGTGCAATTATTACTGGAAATAAGATAAATATTAATTTTTATAAATAAATTTGATGTTATAAGAATATTTATAAGAATAATTATCCTAAGTTTTTTTCTTTCTTTCAAGATCAATGACCATGATAAGTACAATAAAAGGTCAACATAATATAAGTTTCTTATTGTTACACACCATCATCAAAAGACTTCCGAATATGCATAGAAGCGGCTAAATTACGAGGTAGACAATAGATAAGAATATAAATTGAATTCATTGTTTTTTTTTACTTATTATTTCTGTTAGAAAACAAAAGGTCTCAGATTATTCTTTCTAATCTAACTCAAAATAAACAAGATATGCAAACTAGAGTCACGATCAGTGGCTAACATTGAAGAGAAATTTTATATATATATATATATATATATATATATATATATATATATATATATATATATATATATATATATATATATATATATATATATATATATGGATGGAGTGTTTTTTGATATTAACAATTCCGGTAAAAATTATAGCTTCGATACAACTATAATTTTTAGCTGACTTTTCTTTCATTATAGGATAGAAATTTTGCAGCGTGTTTTAAACCATAATCTTATTTAAATTTACTGCAACCTAAAAAAGCTTTTAGGTCAAATCATGTTATCGTGCCTCTTAAACTTGATCACACACTATCATTATTCAACTTGAACGGGTACATGTTTCAGTTTAATACTTTGCAGCATATTCGCACCGTATTGTGGAACCAATATTCTTGAGAGTGTAGTATCGTAAGGATTAGGTTGAATATAGAGTTCAATAGAGAGAAGTTTAATATAGAGTGCCGGGAAAGGCTGCACTGCTCTAAAAGCGTTAACTATCGGGTTGCTTGGAAAGCAATTTCGTTTTTTCCCAAGAATTACTATTTTTTTATAGTAAACTTCATACTTAAGCCGCATAATCATAATATATTTTGAAAGCTATATATATGTAACATAAAAAGCTTCAATTAATCTTTTTATGTTATTCCTCTTCTGTAAATCCTTTTCTTAATTTATTACTCAAAATGAAAGGCTTTCTCACACTTTTAAATTCACATCCTGTCTATTAATCGATTTTTGGTTCAAGTATGCATTAATTAAATTCAAGACATTTTCCCCTTCGCTCTTTGTGGGAATCGTGCGACCTATTTGATAAATTAATTACAATTACTAAGATTTCCCTTATTCTCTAAAACGGATTTTTTTTGCAAGATTTTTCGTAACTTTTATTGAGCAACATGATGAATTTGTGTCACTCTCTCTAATTTCCATAATAATTAATTAAAACTAATTTGCTCTTTATAAAATCCTGTGCCTGCTTGTTCTGCTCACACGACTGCCACCTTTGTATGTATATATATATATATATATATATATATATATATATATATATAATAAATAAATAAATACAAGAAAACACGAAGAAAGTTAAGAAAAACAATAAGTTTCATTTATTGCGCTTAAGCAGCAAGTAAACAGAACTCATTAGATAAGTTCAAAATGAAGAATAAAACAAAGAAAAATAATAGACATATGGAAAAAAAAGGGGGGGGGGAATAGTAAGTAAAAAAATAACAAACAACAGTTTTAAAAAAAAAAGGATGAAATTTTATTTAAAAAACAGGAAAAAAACCGGAAAAAAAGAAGAAGAAAAAGATATAATCTTTTCTTCAGCCCACACGATTATATCCGCAAAACAGAGTGCTTTCTGATATTATATCAATAAAGCCAAAGCAAAATAGTGCACAATAGCACAAAGCACAATAGTGTGAGGAGCACTCAAAATTTTTTTTTTATATAAAAATAACAACAAATAAAATAGATCACAAAAAGTAAAAATAAATAAAAATAACATGTAAATACAGAAAATAAAATAAAAGAAAAAACATTAAAAGGGAACTATAAAGCGAGTAGCAAAATCAAATCAACTTACATTGACAGAAAGTTTTTCAAGAATGATTTAAAAATGTTTTCGCAGATAGATTGCCAGATTCTTCATTTTGATATATATATATATATATATATATATATATATATATATATATATATATATATATATATATATATATATATATATATATATATATATATATATATATATTCTTTTAAACAAGTGATTCGTTTTAAACAAGACAGGACCAAAAAATTTCTTCAAATTTAAAGTCTTTAAAATAATTTAAAATTTTTTTGTATACTTCTTTAGTTACACTTATTAATATCTTACAGACAGCAGTGTAGTTTATTGAGTGTTGCTCGAGGAAAAAATAAAATAGAAATTCACAAAATCTTGAATGCCAGGAAAATGACATATTAGCTAAGAAGTTTAAAAAACAGTCATTTTAAGTTAATAGTAAGTAACTCAACTTAAGCCTTTTATGTTAGAAGGACCATAAATTGCTTAAATTAATTCTTTTCATCCACTGTAGAAAGAATCAAAAAAATTTTTGTTGCTGATGTGTACAGAATAAAATCGTTTTTAATAATCAATCATTAGATAAATAAATAAATATCTTTGATTACATCCAAGCATATTACAATCATACATAAACTAGGAATTAGGTTAATATTTGCTTTCTCTCTTTACAGTATTAGCAGTTAAAAAAAATTTCTGGTAACACCTCAATGTCCTGGCATTCATAAGCCAGGAAAATGACAGCCAGAATAATGACAAATTCGTCATTTTATAGTATATAACAAGGGTGGCCAAGCTCTTTGATAGTCGAGCCATTTTTCAAAATTTGACATTTTTCGCGAGCCGCAATTAAATACGTAATTAAAAGGTATGCAAAAAAGGTATTAAAAATTTCTTGTAAACACAAATTATATTTATTGAAAACATATAAATAAAAGTACAAAATTGTGTATTGAATTTAAATATTAAAAATTGAACACATTTATTTTACTTCTCTTGACAATTCCTTAAAATTTGGTGAAAAATAGGTGACAGCACTTCTCAGTAATTCTTTGAGATGCTGGTTAGTTAATACTGATCGGTGTTTGGATTTCACGAATTTAAAAGTGGAATAAAATGATTCACACCAGAACATTGTTCTGAATATTGAAATAATTAGACAAGCAACTTTTTTTAATTCAGGATACTTCGATTCTGGTACAAATTTCCAAAATTCAGTAATCGACCTTGACTTATATTTTAATTGTAGAGCTTGATCGTCTTGCATCTCTATTAATTCTAATTCTTCAGATGCTTTTTGGGTCATAATTATATTGGAAATGGAAAACTCACCTTGAATAGTGTTAATTTCAAATAGAAAAATATTAAAATATAATAGCACAAAAATGAAAAGGAAACTCGGGTACATTTACCGAGAGTCACAAATAATCTTTCAAAGAGCCGCATGTGGCTCGCGAGCCGCAGGTTGGCCACCCCTGGTATATAACTTTACTTTAATTTAATATTTTGGCCTAAGACGTTTATATTCTGCAGAAAACAACAGAATTTCTTAAAATAACTCAGATAAATCTATGTAGTTTATGTTATTAATGATTTCAAGAAGGCAGGAAAATGACAGCACAAAAACCTACTCACCTTGAAAAAGTTTTTGAAATAGATTTTGAGCCAGAAAATTGGTTCTTTATTCATGCAACAAGACATGTTCATATAAGAGGGTATCTAATCAATCTATTAACATAAGATACTGATTGCTGGCTTAATCTATTTTGGTTATAAACCACTAAACAAAAGTAGTCAGGAAAATGACAGATTTTCTTGGGACAAACAAATTATTGACAGCAAAAATTATTTTTAACGAAGATTCTGTAAATAATACCCTCTGCGTATATTCTAGAAATGCTTACACCGGTTGAGATAAAAAAAATTAGATATTGAAAAATTTATGGGAAGTTTTGAAGCTAGTTATTATTGGAAACATTGTTAGTGACATGCTAGAAACATGAAATTTTGAAGTTCAATTAAATTTTTTAACTATACAAAACAGTCAATACTAGTTTAAAGTCATTTTAAAATGCTAACAGCAATGCTATTTCTTAATTTTTTTTAAAAAAAAAGTTCTTTTAGTATTATAGTATTAGATCTTGGAGCAAGGGACAGTGAATTGTTCTATTTCGTTAGAATCACCCATATATTAATATAGCAAGGCTTGTTTTGATTGGTGTCCTTTCAAATACGGAAAGTGAAAGGCATTTTACTTTTTGCACTTTTTTTTAAACTTCTTTGTTGTACAGGTAAAACTACTGTTGAAGCAAGAAAAAATTACCCGATGCGTATGGAGAAGACGTAATGGCAGTACGCCAGTGTCAAAACTGATTTGCAAAATTTCGGTTACGAAGCACGATAATGCACCACTAATGAAGACGCAATAAAGGCATTAATTGATCCAAACAGGCATGTTTTAACGGGGGGGGGGGATATTGAATTGTCGCGTTGACGTCAGTGATTTGCTTCTATACGTCAAAAAAATTATCAATTTTTGAAGAGCGTCATCATTCACGAATAAAAATAGATTGTCCATAACAATGTTGCGGTCGCTACAAAATTACATAATTCTTTAGACGGTAAAACCTGTACTATTAAATAAGGAGGTCAAACATTACCCGGATTAGTTTTTTGCCAGCTAAGAACAAAACTCTTTTGCGCGCGGAATCATGCTACTGCCAGAAAAAGGGCAAAATGTACTGAATCAGAATCGACAATATATGATTCAATGAAATATTTATTCACTATAAGAAGATCTCCTTTCATTTATTTTCATTAGAAAAAAATTAATTTTCGAACTACCTAATACGTCATTAGCATACTCTAGATAAGCTAATGAAATGATGTAACAAACTTCGTTTAAAGTAGGTAGGTACTTTACTTACGTCGCATTAGAGCTGCACAATGGGCTATAGGCGACAGTCTGGGAAACATCCCTGAGGATGATCCGAAGACATGCCATCACAATTTTGATCCTCTGAAGAGAGGATAGCTTCCCTGCTTTGGTAGTCCAACGACCTGCACGCGAAGTTGAGCACTTTACGGTAGTACAGTTTAAGGAAGATCGATACCGCGCACCCTCAATCCCTACGCAGGCGGATCAAAGTGGTCACCAATCAGCTAACTGACCGCAGCCAGTAATGCTTGACTTTGGTGTTCTATTGGGAACCGTGTCCTTACGATCAGCGGGAATAGTGTGAGATGGAAAACTGTGATAGAGGCCCTATGCTCCAATTCGGAGTGAAGAGAAATATGTAAATAATTGTCCGTCAGATTTACTCTAAGACCAATGAAGGTTTATTAGATATCCACAGCGGGACACTTCATCTAAATGGAAAAGCTGATTACTTGTGGAAAAGGGTTATCGCATGGGATGGAGAAGGGGCCTCACATCTCTAGCCCAGTGCACTACAAGCTGTCGCTCATTGAAAATGTTATCTTTTGAATTTTTTTTTTCAGTTTAAATTTAATTGTTTTTAAAAAAAAGGTTTACAGGGGTTGTTTTAAGGAAATTTCTGCCTTAACAATCCATTGAAATTTAATTATAATTTATTGAATTCAAATCGCAAGTAAAAATAATTATTCAGATATTCTTTTTTCTTTAATTAAAATCCCTTAAATTTAATTATTTAAATCATTTTCAGAAATTATATAAGTGAGATAGAGACTTTTCATGACCAGGTATTTGAATTTGTGTCAATGTTTCTGAAAGAAATCAAGGTAAGTAATTCTGTTTTCCTCTTGTCTTCGTACTTCAATTCTTGCTCAAATAACTAATACAATTTATTTTACACAAGGATTATAATTTAATTTAAAACTTGTCTATTTTTCACGAATAAATAAAACTCTCTTCACTTCTTGGGTAACAGAAAATTTCACGATTTCTCTACTTTTCAATGTTAAATAAAACATTTTTAAAAATTACTTAATTTATCTCCTGTTGACGTTGTAGAGATGCAAAAAGTACATTAGCACTTAAGCTAAGTTAAAAAATTTCTTATGTGACAACCACGAAAGTTTTAAAAAATATTGCCAATGCATTATTTCATATTAAAATGTAACTAACTATATTATTACTATAATTTGTGACTATTATTATATTTTGGTGATACGATTATTTTTGTTCACCAAAGTAAATTAAGAAGAAAAAAAAATCGAGTTGCAAATTTTGTATTTTTGAGAGAAAAAAGCTCACGTGTAGGGGAAGGAGAGTTTAGGAGGTTAATGTAAGTACTTCAGCACAAAATAGCAAATTTCAAAGCTACTCTACTTTTCATCAATAAATAAAACTTTCTAGAGTACTTCAGCTCTAGTGTAAAATAACAAATTACAAACTTATCTAATTTTCAACATTAAATAAAACTTTTTAAAAAACTCTAGAAAAAACGGATAGTACTTAAATTTTGTTTATAATTGAATTGATATTGATTTTTTAAAATTTTAATTTCAAAGCACTTGATTGATTTCCAATACCATAGATTCAAAACAAATTATAGTAATAGTAAATAAAACTTGAAGCACGCAATGCTACAATCATGCCATCGGTCACGTTATTGTAGCGCCTTAACTTCAAGACCCTTTCCTGGCCCACAACGGGCTGTTGCGGGAATGCTTCACTTCACTACTAAAATACAAAAGTTTAAAAGCCACTTAATAACAAATATTTTGTTATCGAAATATATATTTATTTTAATCTAATTCGTGGTTTTAAAATTCGATTTATTTAGATTATTTTTGATAATTATTTTCTGTTGCTAATTGATTAGATATGAGAGGAATGGAATGAAGGATATTATCAGATATTTCAAAAGTATAAAACTTGTGCATCCAATGAAAAACTGAGTATTTGAGTTATTGCTTTCGAAAGTCGTTATTTTAAATTCGATTTCTCAAGCACATTTCAACCGATTTCACTCTAATTTTGTATTTTATCATGTAAAATACATACATTAAAACGAAGTAAAGAATGTATACCTTACAATAATAATAAGTTCGTTTAAAAAGTTTTCAAGATATAGGGAATTACGCAAAAAGTAAAATTAACATCACGGGGCCCAAACTTTGGATCGCTCTCCTGACTAAACTATGGGGAGCCTATTTCCCAGATTGCGGCAACCCTCCATATTTTGGTGGCCAATAGTCCGAATTCGTTGAAAAAACGGTATGTTTATTCAGAGAAAAAACGTTTTTGTGTTTAATTTCTCAACTTTAAACATAATCTGCTCTAATTAATTAGCATATTTGAGGTTACCCCTTCGAATCATTAAGATTGAGTCATAGAATGTCATTAGATCAAAAGTAATTCAGAATAGTCCTTTTTTTGCGTATTGTACATAAAGTCACATACACACAGAAAGGAAAAAAATAAAGCATGATGATCGCCCGATTCTTATTCATAGCGCGGCGAAAAGAAAAGCACTATTTTATTCTATGTTATATTGTTAAAAAAAAAAGTTGCCAGTTTTTATAATTGACAGAAAAATAGTCGTTTTTGCCTATATTTTAGCGAAAATAGTAGCCTTTTTAGTTGCCAATGACAGCTCTAAAATTAGGTTACTTCCAAATTTCCAGTTTCACTTTGTCCCCTCCATATAAAAACAGGGACAAAATATTAGCTTGAACCTTACGGACAATATATATTTAATTCAATATAAATTGTTTTGATAATTATTATGTTATAAATAAATTAAAATGATTTAAAATTAACGTCCATCGTACTCGTGACAAAACGTTGTTAATGAAAAGAACTAAACTTTTAAACGTAAATGCAATATAAAATTACATTATTCTAGAAAATACACATTCAAAAAATATATAACTTATAAAAAAAAGGATATTATGAATCAAATTTATGATGAAAAATAATCTAATTTGGAATATCATAAGATTCGTCACGCACGAGTACCCTGACCCAAAATCATTATGCAAGATCCTTCCGCAGTTTGATTGAAAAATTCCAAAGCAACAAATCATTTTCAAAACAAAATAATTTTTTTATAAACATAAGATAGGATATTTTTATTTTGGCCTTGGCTTGTTTCTTTTTTTTTTTTTTTTTTTTTTAAAGAAGCTTTGAGAAGTTCAATACTCCTTAACTTTTTACTTATTCAGAGAAATAAAAAACAAAATTATGGACACAAAAGTTTTAAAAATTAAAGGATTCTAATTTCAGACATTATGCAAAGATATTGAATGATGGAAGTTTTACTGACAATTTTATAGTTTATCAGAAAGTTTATAAAATTTGAGGTCGTTTCTAAAAAAATGTCTCTATTTCAAACAAGCTTCAACATTTCCTTGGTGATAACTGCAACGAAACCATCCCTTATTGCTGACAGATAGGAAAATTCTTGGTTTTAAATATCATAGTGAACAGAATAAAAACAGTGAAATACAATAAAAGAAATGAAATAAAAATGAGAGATAAATAGCAGGTGGAAAATCTGCAGGTGGTAGTTTTTATATTGTAAAAGCCTGGCAATACCCTCGTTTTAAACAATATTTCTCGTTTATATTACTTATAAAAATTAAATCTGATATTAATATAATTAGTAATAGCTTGAATGAGTGTGGATAAGAATATACTCTTAATAAACGTCCCTTAAACACTTTTATCTATATTACTAACATTTTTATCAATATCTACTTACTTTTCATTAAGAGTCTTTTATTATAAATTCAAGATACACTATCTGGTAAAAAGTATCCGGATACCAGGTTGCTATGGTGATGTGGGGGTGTTTCTCTTGGTTTGGACTGGCTCCGTTAGTTGCTGTAGTTGGGAATATGAACTCCGAGATGTATGGTGAACATTCTGGACAATGCTGCACTCCCAACTCTATGGCAGTATTTCGGCCCATTTCGGCTTGCACGGACATGGTTTGACGAAATGGGTGTTCAAAAACTGGACTGGCCTTCTCAGAGCTCCGGTTTAAATCCCAAAGAACACCTTTAGGGCGAATTCGAGCGCAGATTACGGTCAAATAGACCCTCCTCACGGCAAGCACTCACTTCAGCTGTGATGGAAGTCTAATGAAAAACTGGTGGAAAGTCTTCCCAGACGTGTGCAGGCTGTCATCGATGCAAAAGGGGCACCAACATCAGATTAATATGTGTCCATAACACTGGGTGTCCAGATACTTTTGGCTAGATAGTGTATATTAAGATTCAGGACATTAAATGTTAAAAATAATAGAAATAAATACCTCTTAAAAGAGTCAATTTCCTAAGTACACCTGATGTTGAAAAAAATGAGGAACGTGTTCGATGAGGAGTTGCAGAAAGTTTACTTCTTAAGCTTAAAGGCAAAGTGCTGGATTTAGACGGAGAAGTGCCACAAACAGCATCAGGTATATTACTAGAACTTAAAGACATTTTTGTAACAGATTCTTCTTCTTCAGGAATGGTTTCAGTTGAAGTAAGTGATCGATATTGAGTCAAAGAAGCAGTCGAAGTTTCGGTTGAGTCATCAAAACTAAGAAAACTTTCTTCGGAGGATTTGAAAGAATAATAACCTGTATCACGAAAAGTGCTTTTCTCTAATTCCGAAATGTTACCAACTGACTTAGTACCAAAGTTTCCTTTTGTTTTAGCACGATAATTAGCTACAAGCAAATCATTTTCACTAGAGGCTTTTTCTTTGGGATTCATTACTTTAGGTAAAGAAGTCACAATTATATTTCCTTCATCATTTTTTAGCAATGAGGATTCTTCGTCTAATGAAGGATTCTCGGGAGTATCATCTAAAATATTTACAATTTTATAATCCAACTTGTGCTCCAAATACTGCGAATCAATATTGCTACTTAAAATTTTGTGGATAGCTGATGATAATGGGTAAGTATTGTGCGATATTATCTTAACAGAAGTAATGCTATCATGGCTGAAAACGTCCGAATGAGAGGAACTCTCTTCTCTGAGAAGATCACCGGGTTTTGACTCTGTAATTAATTTGGAAGACAGGCTTTTACTTAAAGATATATCACCACTGTCAGACGATGCAGGCTGTGGAAGAATAACGTTAATTCTCGTTTCACTAGCCTTAAAATCCTTCTCTTTGCAATCCATACTTCTGTTTAAAAAAGCGTCTTTATACCGGGCTATCCGCTCTTCTATGCTAATGGGTAAGAGACTTTCTAATTTACTAGCGGCACCACAAAGTAAGGAAGACTGTTGTGACTCTTCGGGAGACTCTTTATCTAAACTGTAAGTATCAGCAGCATCATATGAAAATTTTGAAGATATTAATTCATGATTGCTTTCAAGCAACGCATACAGCTCATCCATTTCATGAGAAATCTCTGATTCAGTAGGCGTTCTGTCTGAATCATCGTAGCTGGGTATGCTAATACTAGCTGATATAGTTGTCTCTGAGCCGGATTCGGAAGGACTTTTTTCTCTTTTCTCATCATTAGGAGGAGGGCTGTCGGAATCTGATAGATCCAACAAAGGAGAGTTATTATGACTAGCACTAACAGTTTGCATCAGAGAGACAATTTGATCAGTAATATATTGCTTGGCCGAATTATCTTCGGGAATCGGTTCTTCCGGAGCAACTACGCCATCGCTAGAATCTGCTATTTTTTTCAAGGAGGCCATCAATTGCTTACAGATATACAAAGTTTCCTCCGAGGAATCAGCCGTACTGTTATTTTCTAAAGTGGCATCTGCAGGATGATCACTTACAGAATCTGTATTTTCTACCGCTCGATTTTCGTTACTTAATTCATCATCAGTTGATTCCTCACCAGATTCTAAAGTATCACTACCATAATCACTATTATTACTCCCAATTGTGCTGCTACAACTACTGCTGGGTTCCCCCGCTGACAATGATGCTGGAGATACAGTTAGCATTAATCGCGCAATTTCAGATTCTAAAATTTTAAGCATCGGTGACATATCTTTAATTTCCGATTCAACTGTTTTAGCGTCATTATTAGAAATATGCTGCATGAGATGACTCATTATGTACTTAGCCTCATCATCAGAACTTCCTGGCTTGGTTTCAATAACTAATGATTCGGAATTTTGTGATAATTTACCCGTACATTTTCTAAGAGTCTCACTTGAACTAGCACCCAGCTTTTTTGAACTGGAAGTTTTATTGACCTTTGATTTATCCTTTTGGTTAGAAATAACGTTTTCATCATCACTGCTAATGCCTCCACTTTCATCAGTTAACTCGTCTTCCAGATATGACACATGTTCTCCTTCTAATAAACCTGATTTGAAATACTTTTCCAGGCGTGATGTAGCCAAAACAGCATATACAGCCGATCCTTTACCCAAACTAGCATTGTCAGAAACACTTTTTCGAAAATATTTTCTAGGAGCCTTAGAAGACGCGAGTCTGGATTTATCATAATATTCGAAATCTGAACTTGCCTTACTAGTTGGAGTGGAACTTTTTTCACTCTCTTCGCAGCTTTCTTCAACAATAGTATGTAACCGATGTGAAACAGGATAACAATGAAAACTGGCAGATGGAGCAATATAGGTAGCTTCATCAGAAGAAGTGGATATATCACTAAAAACAAGTTCTTCACCATCACTGCCATTATCGCTGGATTCTGATGAACATACATTCTCACTAAAATTTGTTTTATAGGAACTTAATTGGATGAATTCATTTGTGCAATCACTGAGCTCATTTTCAGGTTGAAAAGCTGACTGATTTTCTTTCATAAAAGATTTTAATTGTTTCTCAATTGAAAAATATTTTCCACACTCCAAATTTAGAGAATCACTTTGATTATCTTCTATAAAATAACTAGCCTCTTTTGTTGAATTTTCGATATTTTTTGAAGAACAATTACGTGCTTCCGAGGTAGCATTACCATTCTCAAAGAATGTTTCTTTGAGCGTTGCTCCAAATAATTCCTCGTTAGCATGGAGAATCTTTTCTTTAATAGCAACACTTCTTATCCTTTTATAAGCTTCACCTTCAATAACAGTATCCTGAGAATCAGTATCGGATTCCAATTTATCTAACTCATCACCACTAGAAAAGATTTCTCCGTCATCAGCAAGACCTCTTGCATCCAGAGTTGCATCAACAACAGATGGAGAAGACGGTACATCACAAGGTTTATTGCACCTGCAATCTACTCTCTCAATTATGTCAACATTTTCAACACTGAAAATATCGAAATATCTAACCGGAGAGTTTTCGCCGAAGTTTGAAGAAAAAATGCATCTAATATAGGGCAAAATTTCGGAATCAGAATCAGTAACATCTGAACCATTGAGATCAATATTTGAAAAGATACTACGTCCAGCATGGAGTCGTTTCGAATTCAGTTTATTTACATCCACCGATGACATTTCCGAAACAATTGCTAATCTCATGTTTTGTTTTTTTAATCGGGATGCATTGTTTGAATGAGAAATAGATTCACAATTGAAGGATGCTTCGGTGATTGAGGAGGAATCTTCTTTCTCAGATTGCATGGCATCGATCTTTTTTCTATAATCCCAGAAATAAAAATTATTTTCATTCTCCACTTGAACTGATGTATCATTTGTCTTCAAAGCGATCATACGAGATTCTCCGCTCGCATCTCGCTGAAATAACAAACGCGAATGGGTAGTTTGGAGGAGGCAGCCCGCTTCCGCTTTCAGAGCAACAGGTGGGATACGATAAAAAAAGGTGTTTACTACGCTCGCTGGGACACCATGTTTGGCGGAGCTTGAAGTGCCGGCAGTCCACCCCAAGTAAAGAGTGAGATCAGCCAAATCAAGTACCTCACGATCACACTCCAATGCCCTGAGGTTCAGGTCTATGACTCTCTCTATACAGCACTGTCTTTCCCCCCGCCAACCTGTTACTGCAGACTTGTCATTACCACGCTTGGATAGGTTAGGGGGGAATGCGTTGGCGGCTTCATTCAAATGCGATTCTTCTTTTATTCTGAAACAACGACTGCGATCGAGGCTATAAAACTCGCCACACAAGAGAAAGTAAAACTCGCTACAAGAGATAACGGGAAAACGGTCTTGCTTAAAAAAATCAATGAACAGCTCAAAGTAATGACTTAATGAACCTCTCTGACTCTGATATTTATTTCTTAACGTTTCATTCACACTAATATCAACAAAGATAAAAAAAGTCTGCAGCGATAGCTTTAATCTCTCAGTAAAAGTAGATAAAGAGAATACTTGATTACAGCTCTTTTTATCAACTAATTTTACAGTCTTGAAGTCGTTTGCAAAGCAGCTGATAAATATATTATTTTCTATTTGTAGAATGAGTTTACAACACTTCTTAAATAAGTAACTGAATTCGGAAAAATATTTAAGATTTGATGAGATGAGATGTTTAGAGAATTCATTTGAGTAAGAAGATAAACTGTTAGATAATGGTGGTGGTTTAGCACACAAAAATCGATCTATAAAATCTTCTACAGCAAATAACATAAAAGTGCTCTGTTTTAAGTCAAGTTCACTTATTGGCATTACTCTAAATGAATTCAACGGCGAATCATAACTCGAAAAGGAACACCAGCTGTCATTTGAATAGCAGGCAGCTGTATTTATTTTAGTAGATATATTCGTCAATTCTAGAGTTTTAATAGTAGGAAACACAGTTTTAGATGATATTGTTTTTATTTTACTATGACTATGAAGGATTGAAAAGTAAGAGCAGCTCTTAAACAAATTCGATTTAGTTGGATTTAAAATATTTTTCTGTTTTGATTCAGTTTGTTTTTGTTTACGGTCAATATCAGAAATCGATGTAGTAATTCTTAATGTTTTAATAGTTGGCGTAAAATCATGTTCATTGCATATTTTCACATCAGTTACAGAATTTTGACATTTTTTTCTTGTTTTAAGAGTTTTGAAGCGATTAAAAACAGGAATGGTATTAGAAACGTCACTGTCACCCGTTTCCAATTCCCAGTCAGAATCCTCAATATAAGACGTGCCACAGTTAATTTTTATTCGCGATTGAACACTAGTCCGTAATTTTGATACTCTTGCAGGCCTACGCAATTCTTTTTCGCAAGAATTCAGATCAGAAATATTTTCATCAGAAGTCGATGAGCTAACATACACTAATTTATAATCATCAGGATAACTAACGTGACTAAGTTTTCGAGATACATAAGGCTGTTCTTCAATATGCCATAACCAATCTTCCAGAGAATGGCATTTCCACGAACAAGTTTGAAGCCAATCATAGGAAGGATTTCTACGATTTGGCAAAGATGCCCGGCGAACAAAGCATGGCCTTGTCATTGTCTTTTTTCTACACAAAAATGATGTTGATGACGATTCCTTTTTAACTGAAGATGCTTGGCAACTAAAATTCTTTTTAAATTTTAAATATGGCAGCTTCGTAGGAACTTCAGCAACTCGAAGCTTTTGCAACGAAGGTATCCTGGATTCTTCTTTCCGGTGAACACCATTTAATTGGGCCTCAGTATTAACAGCTGGACACCTACCAGCACATGCATCAGCATAAGTTTTAGAATATGATATTGGCAGCATGCTGCGCTTTTTTACCCCGAGACCAACACCGGCTGAAATTAGCTTAGGTTTAAGATTATTAGAGTTGTTATTAGAGGGAAGAGTTAGTTTAAAATTAGTCTTAGAGTAATTGTTAGAAGATAAATTGTTATTTTTAAAAGAAGATTTGGTGAGGCCCGAAAATGGTTTGGGAATCATAGCTAATGGAGAAATAAATAAATGAGTTAGAAAACAAATAATGTTTGAACAAAGAAAGATTTGCCAATTAAAAATAAAGAATGCTAATTCTGTCAACAATTTAATTTTAAGCAAAAAAAAAAAACTATTATATTATTTGAATACACAATTTTCGTAATACAGTCGAACCTCATTAACGTGAAATCGGCGGGGATTATCATAATTATTTCATGTCAAACGAATTTTGTTTCATCTGATACATCATGAAAAAAATTTATTTCTTACTATTAATACATGTTATGTACTACATTAATGTATGTAAACAATTATATTATGAACCAAAAAAATTAAAATAAGCTTTAAAGTTACAAATACTTTATTGAACTATTTTATTTTAATTATTTTATATATTTGCCCATCTGTTACTTCTAAAACAGGAAGAAAATAGAAATAGCATTCCTCCAAATGAATGATTAGGATTTTATTCATCATTCATTACAATAATACAATAACTCGTTCAGGTATTATATTATAACATACTATACTATTATACCTAATTATTTATTATCTATGCTGTATCTAGTTTTCTTCCACGTTAAGCGATAATCAGGTTGAAAATTTCATGTTAAATATGTAAAATACAGCAATATAATAGATGGCTGACTCACGGGACCAAACATGTGTTTCAAGTAAAGCGATATTTCACGTTAAGCGGTTTCGCGTAAGTGAGGTTCAACTGTAGTATGCTTATTCTTCGTTCTAATGTGAAAAAGAATATTTAAAAATGCAAAAACGCTATTTAAGTTCGTAAGGGCATGTTTATTCCTAGTTCTAACGCGAAGAAAAAAAAATTAAGAATATTTAAAACTGTAAAAACGCTATTTAAGTTTGGAAGCATACAAATGCGTCATACATGCATATATTTTCTGTTAAAAATACTATGACGAATGAAGTAAAAGCAAGGCGTTGTTTTTGAGAACTATTTTTTAAAAAAATTGAAAAATATTTCTTCAATTTACTTTTTTTTTTCCTTTTTGCTGTGGTGTATTTCACTTGACTCTTTATTTTTTCAAGATAATTTTTTTATACTTCAAGTATATATATTTTTATTTTTCAAAATGTACGTCATAAATTTAAATTTAAAAGGCTAAATTTAATAACATAAAATAAATGGTATATGAATGTATTTGCCAGATGCAGAATGGTAGTTGACAGACCAAGTTTATCATGCAAACAATATATTTAGAAAACTAAATTTTGGCGCAAATAAATGAAATATGACACAGTCATTAAATCAATATATATACATAATAATATAGAATAAAAATTGCGATCAAAGCAAGAATAGACACTAGACGTTGAGCACGAGCGTGATCTATATTCTGAAAATAACTTAAACATTTTTTTTATTGTCAATGAATAAGAAGAATGAAAATATTTACTTTATATAGAAATTGACTTAAAATAAAGAAAAATGTCTTCAGGTATAAAAGACTTGCTTGCTGACATTCAGAAAAATTTGTCTATCGGCCTTCTGTTTTCTGTTTAATTTAGTAAGCAAGAATAGTGTAAGCATGCATCGATTTAAAAAAAATAGCCAATTCTTTAATTTTTTAATTAACCACCAGGGGGCACATTTTTTTCTTTAATTAAAATTAAAAATTACAGATTTCAAATGTTAGCATTTATTGCATAGTGTAGGATATTTTTATAGTGTATTTCTTCCCATTTTGATGACGAAACAAATTACACTAAATTCAGATAATAAGATATTTATTTACACGCTAAAAAACTGTCAAAAAA
The DNA here is from genome assembly GCF_982258835.1 of Parasteatoda tepidariorum. Classification (NCBI taxonomy): domain Eukaryota; kingdom Metazoa; phylum Arthropoda; class Arachnida; order Araneae; family Theridiidae; genus Parasteatoda; species Parasteatoda tepidariorum. The sequence goes on from NC_141766.1 coordinate 64,130,636, forward strand.
ATTAATTGAATCGAATTTCTTACCTTTTCTATGATTTTTCATAGTAATTGAAAACTTCGCTCAACAAGAATAAATCAAATTATGTTTTCACAGACAATTGCGTCCCCAGTGGTGCAATTGGTTAGCACGCGGTACTTATATTGCAGTGCTTGCGAGTAATGCCGAGGCTGTGAGTTCGAGCCTCACACGAAGAAAATGTATTTTTGGGACAGGGATAGCCAAGTTGGCAGAGCGCTGGATTCACGCTACTGAGAACGAATGTTCGATACTAGCCGGCCAAAAATTCCCCGTGTAGAAAATGGTGACTGGAGCACGTTAAATCTGTCGAGTTACAAAGTCCTCCATGTTCCCATAACCTCTGGGGGTACTGAATTAGAGATTGATCGTTCTCTGGTTCAGGTCGCCCTATAAACGGGTGTGGCACAAGTCGAATTATTGGCCATAGATGGGGTCACTGGAAAACAAAAACGATCGCACCCTTTGCCTTAATGGCCTACGACAACAGAGAATTGCGTTGTAAAGGAATACAAACAGGAAAAATTATTTTTTGAGGGATAAAATTTTAAGAAATATTGTCAAATATATTGAACACTGGGTCTCAAGAGATTATACAGGTCAAAACATCAATTTTATAAGAACGTAAAGTTGCGAACTGAACAACGGCGAGGGTTCCAGGCTAGCCTATGTTTAACTACTGCTATAACATAGCTGCAACGATTTTTTTTCTATTAAGCAATAAAATTTAAAATTTGATGTTTCAAACTTTATTTGAAAATTTGATTTAAAATTATTTAGTCTGCTATCACGTACAAATAAATTAAAGATACATGTAAAAAGCATTCGAATGTAAGCAATAATTCTGAATTCAATTGTTATGGATGGTTGACCGTGTAAAGCTAAGCAGAGATGGCGCTAGGGACTAAAATTTGTCTCTCCATGTTACCGATTGATTTTTACGCCTATGCTTGACGCCATCTTATATTATTACACATTATAACGCGTTCTTTCAATTTAAGTTTCAACTAAACGTACAATAAATGATTTCTCTAAAGCATACAAAGATGCTATCCAAAATAAAATAAACGGTACACTAATATAGTCAAATAAGGGATAATACTCAAAACATGGCACGCTTTATTTATGTTTAATATCAATTTTGGTATATTTGTTTTACTCTCGTGACCTGTTGGAATTCATAAATTGCAGAAAATTCTTATGAATGGTAAATTTATCACAATAACAAAACTTCTGAGCCTGTTCACACATCGACTCGTAAGGATAACGGAAAATTTCTAAATTTCTTCCAGTTTTAGGAAACTTGTTATTGTTTATTTTCAGTCAATCATCCATTTAACGTATCAAAGATACTACGTGCAGAGATCGCGGAAAGACCCCAAAATCAACGGAAAATCTTGAAGTTATAAGGAAATAGCGAGCTTTTACTTTACCTTACTACTAAAAACTTTATTGCTAAGACACACGAACAGATATTGCACGTTAAAATTAGAAGTAAAATTTAGTTGAGTTTATTACCTGCAGAAGCAGCAGAATGTTTCTTTTCTAATGGCTTTATACATGGCGAAGCTTTCCGCTTCTTTAATGTGACTTTTCTAAAAAGAATGTCAGATTTCTTGTTTGGTGCACCTTCTTCACTTTCAATTTCACTGTCACTGGATGACCTATTAACTAAACGCTGAGCAAATAATCGCGGACGGTTAGAGGGACACTCAACAGTTTCTGTAGACAAATGTGTGGATGCAGCCAATGGAGACGCTACAAAGTTATCTACTTTTTGTTCAGGACTACATACACCGCTATCGACAGAAGACTGTTGATTTTCAACAGGACTTTTTTCTGGAATGGCTTGTTGCTTTTTTAAAGGGCTAAGTCTCTTTCTAGATAAAGGCACAGGATCATTTTCATCGACTACTTCACTACTTGTAGATCGAGAGCGGCATCCAATTGTGCTATGTCCTTCGTCGGACGATTGTCGCTCTCGAAAATTAGAAGGTGCTGGATAGTCAATGGTTCCAAGAGGGCGAGATTTGTCGACACGCACAGGAATAGTAGGTTCAGGATCAATTCCATTCCATGGACTAACTCTTGGTAAAGCTTCATTTTGTTGAACATCAGTAGTTTTTTCGGCCAACATGTTATCAACACTATCTTTTTCATTTTGATTATCTGGATCATGCTGAAAGGAACGAGGAGGCTTCTGAGGTGGAGTGTCTTCAGATGGCGATTTAGAATGATCAGTACCGTCCATAACGTGAAAACCTAGAATAACAAATATAAAACAATTAAAAAGTACTCAACATTAATGCACCCGAGCTATCTCTAGTACTATTATCTTTCTGCAAGATACTTTTAACACTAGATTGCCTAAGGAAGTCATTTTGACTGCTTTTAATTTCAATTAGAAAAACAATGATGACACAATTTCTTAGAATTTTGTACAACATATAATTTTTTTATTGTTAATATTTATTAATAATTTGTTATATAACTGTAAATATAAAAAAATATTAAAAATTAATTTTAAAAAAATTTCTTTGCACATTATTTATTCTTTTAGTCATTTGACTGCTTTTGGGCAATATAGGTATATACTAAGTTTCAGTCTTTCTAGTGTTAATAATAACAAACATATATCTTACTAATTTAGAATAACAAAAACGGTGTGCTTACAAAAAAACTAAATATAATTTTTTTTTAATTGAACATATAATAATAATATTTTATTCTAATATTATGAATGATATTCTCGTACTTTGTTACGGGAAAAAGCACTAATTATTTTCTTCTTCGCATTTCGCAAATAGTCATCATAATAATAAAAAATCATGAAATCCGTAGTAGTAATTGACGAAAAAAAGATCGACGACGAAATCATGCGAATCAGACTCCTCAAAAAAGGGGTTACTCAAATGCGTGTTTCGTTTCGAGATTGGGTTGTTGTAATAAATTATATCGTATAAAAAATATCGGATTTAAAATCTATGGAGAAATCAATAGCAATAACTGCCAAAATAATCGACATAATCATTGCCTTAAAAAGTAAATACTCAAATGCAAGAATCGAATTTTTCATATTGTTTGAAAAATATCGGGATATTTAAAAACCACTTAAAAATAAATATCAATAATTGCCGAAAATACAATCGAAACATAAAATTGATTTTTGATACCATCGGTGGAAATTGGGAGCGACAAAAATTGATTATCTAAATGCAAGATTCAAATTTTACGTGTAAATTTCTGCAAAAAACAAATCTAAAACTTTTTACTTTTCGAAAGAAAATCTTTCTGCAAGTACTATAGTGTTCGAATTAATTGGGACAAGCAAGATTTTCTCATTCGAGTTGGTATGGGATTGCCAGTGATGTCCCGAACCGCTTCAAACCAGTTATATCTGCCTTTAGCTGCGGTGACGGATAGACCTTCACTATAATTTACTCGTCTGACTGGTTTTAGTATATTTGTAGTTCAGTTGTGAGCATTTCAGTGTGGAAACTGGTGGTTATAATTTTGAGTTTAGTCTTACACAAGTTATGTGCTTATAAAAGATGGATATTAGTCCGAGGAAGCGCTCTAAAATTATCGCTCTTAATGAACACACATCTATGACTGTAAGAGACATCGCTACAGCAGTTGGTGTAGGGAAATCTAGTGTTTCCAGAATTCTTAGAACATTTCAAGATTCCGGCTCATCCTCTCCAAAAAGAAAGGGAAAATGTGGACGCAAACGGAAAACTACTCCAAGAACTAATAAAAGTCGAATAAGAAATAGTAAAATTAGTCCAAGAAAGACGAGCACAGACCTCCGAAGGGATTTATTGGATTGTGGTGTTGATGTGAGTACATCAACTATACGAAAAAGGCTTCTAGAAGTTGGACATAAGGCAGAAAGACCAAGCAAAAAACAATTTCTAACTCAGAAAATGATGAAAAAACGTTTAGCATGGGCCAGAAAATTCCAAAAATCGACTGTAAATGACTGGAAGAAAATGGTTTTCAGTGATGAAACACATTTATTTGTGCAGGGACACAAATCAAGTGTAGTTAGGCGAAGTGAAGGCGAAAGTCTGAGACCAGATCATATCCAACAGACTGTAAAACACCCTTCTAAACAAATGTTTTGGGGTTTCTTCACAGCAAATAGCACTAGAAGCTTAGTGCCTCTAAAAGGCATGATGAATTCAGCCAAATACATCGATATATTACATGGTAGGATTGTTCCATTCATGGAAACATTCGACGGAACAATTCAACATGAATTGGCCCCTTGTCACAATTCCAAACTGGTCCAGAATTTTATGCGAGAAAACAAAATAAAAGTGCTTGATTCGCCTGGTAATTCACCAGACCTAAATCCCATTGAGAACCTGTGGCATATTCTAAAGAATCGCTTAGCCAAGATGAATTGCACGACAGCAGAACAAGTGATAAAAAGTGCTATTCAAGTAAGGTTCCACGACGATGAAGTCAAGAACATGTACGCTACTGTAGTGGAACCAATGCCAAAACGTGTTCTTGAAGTCATATCTGCTAAAGGAGGACATACTTCATATTAATACAGACATGTATCAATGTAACTTAAGGTATGTAATGATTAAAAGCTAAAGTTTCAATAAATCACTTTTTTTTTCATTTGTCCCAATTAATTCGAACAGTATAGTACTTTGAAACGTTCAACGACTATGTCGCCTTGTCACTGTGATTTTGCCACGGGACTTCATTACACCTTAAGCAAGGAATGAGCCAAACACACTGTTCAAAACCCAAATGAAAGGATGGCAACTTCCTGATTTGACTGTGTGTGTATATATATATAGACCAAATTATTAGACGCACTGTACGGCAGAGGTGGACAGCGAAAATAACTTTCGAACTTTTAAGAATCGAGTAGATTTAGTCTCAGTTCATTTTATATAAATTTTATCTCAAAATGTGTTGCAAGAATTTCTTATTAACTTTAAAAAGAAAGCGGATGAAAAGTCTCAGGTTTTCGATTAATAATAACAATATAAAACAAATCCTCAAATTTTCTTTCTTTAAAAATAAGGAATTCTTGTGAATCATATTAAGATCATATTCATATAAAAGGAACATAATGCGTGGAGAATTAACGGAAACAACTCAATTCTCATTAGTTATCATTCAATATTTTAAATTTTCGTTTTGTTAAAGGTATTTTAAGACTTTTTTATTTTATACTTTTTCCCCTTAGGATTCTCATCAAATGTTTAAAAAATTGCTTAAAAAAAACAAATAAATAAATTTAAAAAAAAAAAAAAAGAATTTTCTTATTTTTTCCAATATTTTCTCAATTTTCCAATATTTACTCAATATAAGATCAGAATACACTCAATATAAGATTCCAGAATATATTCCAGAATTTACTCAATATAAGAATATTTACTCAATATAACATTTCAACAACCAATTCCCCAGCTCTCATCAACACTACAAAATCAAGCACAAAACTAAAAGACATGTACCGACACAATTAATAGAGATTAAATGTTTTCATTTTTTATCTAAAGCCCTCGCCGATTGTTTTACGTCATTAGATTAAGTATAACCTTTTTTAGAAGTTCATCTAATGCAAATAAAAATTAACTGAAATCAGTATCATTTGGCATGATACTGTTTCTACAAGCCATCTCATGGTACCTACAATCAAGTAAATTCCTTTGGCGCCTTTCAAAGGACCATGAAAAATTTGTCACAGTACCAAATGAAAATAACACCAATTGCCATAATACCAGTAGAAATAATTACCAAAATTAATTAAGTATTATCGGTGACAATAATACATGGCAATTTGTTTATGGTTTCCCTTATTTAATTTAAGTATAAAATATTTTCATTTCATACAATTAATAAATACATTTTTAAAGATGTGATTTATTAAAAGAATTATTTAATTGATAATGAGTATATTTTAAGAAAGAGATTTTTTTACTAAATAATAAAAGACATGTGTATCGAAATTACTATGTTACCCATTATTTAAAAAAATGCATTGATTTAAATAAATAGTGATATTTTTTTGAAAAAAAAAATAATTCAAACAAACTGTGGGAATAAAATTTTTGACTGAAAAAACCAAATATAAAATGTTTCCAAATAAAAAAAATTTTACATTAATTTTTTTTATACAAAATACATTCAACCAATAAAATTATAATTAGTTATGGTAAGTTATATTATTTAAATTAACAAAAGCTTTCATCAGATAATTTGGATAGTAAATTTCAAAAAAATCCAAAAAATCAGATTTCAATAAAAAAGGTATTTAAAAACAAATATCATGATTTTTGCCAACCGTGGTTCTGGTCAGTGTTCTCGTTATATACTTTTCACTAGATGAAGGGTAAAAATTCGAGCATTTTCTGTTCATATTTTTTTAATATTATGCAGAAGTTAGGTTAAATTCGGTTAGCATAGATCGGTTAAACTGTCACTAAAATGTAACCACTTTAAAGTAAGGATTTCCAATTTATCTAAAATTTGATATTTCGTGTCTGAAGGAAAATAGCAAGTATTACACCCAGTACTTTTACTTTTTAACCAACTTCAGGCTACACGCATCAAATATATATATACATTTCAATTTTTTAACTTATACACTTAAAAAAAAATCGCATCGTTCTAATCAAAGTTTAGACTGATTTTCAAGACTTTGAAAGCATCTTGTTACCTTATAAAGAACAAAAAAAATTTTTCATAGTTTAAATATAGCTTTTATTTTAAAATTATAGAAAAGAAGAAAAAAAACTTACAACATATAAAAAATAACTATTAAATGAAAATTGACCAAAAAATGGAAGTACTGTAATTGTAAAAAATATTTATGTTGTTGAATAATTTATTACCGTCATTCGGGGCTACTTTGTGCAGGATTTCGCAGTTTTTGAACTTTGACATGTAAAAAAACTATGTTAATTCAAACTTTAGCAAAATTTATCGATATTATATTCATAACTGGACTCAGACGAGTGAATTTGATCAATATTGGCATTATTTGTATGTAATATTTACGAATAATAAGTCAAAACATACCTTGCACAAAGTAGCCCCCAAAAGGGGCTACTTTGAGCAGCGATAGGAATTCAGTTTAATAATCATGTTTTTAGAAAAATATTGATATAAAATTGTTAAAAAAGTTAATTGTTGACATTTTTAAAGACAAAAACATCAAAATATGTAAAGATATTAGTTTAAAAATAATTTTCAGCGTAAAAAAAAATTTTTTTTTAAGAATTTTTTCTTAAAAAGAATGTTTATTTCAAAACATTTGAGTTTAAAAAAAAAAAAAAACCATATACTTTTTTTAACATTGAAATGGGTGATATTTCAAAAATAAGAATTATTACATATTCATTAACATTTATAATATTGATAAATTTGAACGCAACATGCTTGAATGAACACGACAGAACTTGCTCTTCAGTTTCTGTCAAAATCACCTGATATCCTATAAAATATATTTTCATGTGTTAAATCGTTTGATTAATTCATTAGAAGAAAAATAATAGTTTACCAGCACGTTTCACGTGTTTCTTGTGAATTTTATTAGAAATAGTATTTCTGTGGATTTTGTACTTCCGAGAAGCTTCTGCAATCGACATACCACCAGCAACTGCTTGCAAACATTGTTGCAGCTTTTCTAAAGTGTAATCAAGGTAATTTCTCGTTCGAGGTATTTTTTTTTATAACGTCTGACAATTTTTCTGTCGAAAAAAAAACGAATGAAACTTTGCACAAAGTTGCCCCACAGTGCATTTTTTTTCCTTTTCCGTTTATTTGTTATTAATTTTAAATTTTTTTTAACGCTAACATGATATAATTGTTTATTAATGTATAAACAAAAAATTTTGCACTTACGACAATTGTTTTATCAACGTCTTTGCATTTCACAGCTAAAGTTTCCACGCACACTTTTCGACATCCGACGTCCTCGGAAAATTGTTGACGTTGGATGAACGAAACACACTCTGAGATTGTTTTAAAATTCGAAAAAATGTTTGTAGTAATAGAAGAGACTTCTATCTTCAAATTCCACACATTTTTAAAGTGAAATAAACGTAATACTGAATAGCAGCACTTGAAAAATGCCAAATTCGAATTTGCACAAAGTAGCCCCCGCTGCACAAAGTAGCCCCGAATGACGGTACTTGATTATATCAAAATAATTTGAAATATTTAGAAAAAAAAAATCTTGATAAGGTTTTATCTATCATCAAAACAAATAATTAAACAAAAACACTGAATGAAATATTGTTATTTTATTGACATATGTTCAGAGCAAAAATCAAAAACCTTCTTTAGGAAATATTTATTAAATTTGTTGCTCTCTTTTGAGGTCTGAAAAAAAGATCACTTCTGTGATTTTCCCTTTTAATAATCAATGGCTAAAATTAGAGTTGAAAAAAAATGTCCGTAAATCAAGAGATGAGGGGGAAAAAATGTTGGAAGATAAAAAAAAAAACATTGTTTATATCTCTTCGAATGGAATCAATTTCTTTGTCATTTACGAAGAATTAATATCCACATTCTATACAAACACTCAGTGATGACGGAAGTCAAAAAACAGTGAGAAAAAAAATAGTCAAATGCTGATACAAAAACGAAACAGTTTCGAGTAGGCGAAAATCAAACCAGGCAGAGATAAAATGCAATCTCCAACAGCGATGACAAGAGGGAGCACTGGTGGGGCAACTCCAAGTGGACCCATGAAAGAGGAAAGTCCGGAGAATCTCATCTAAGCATTCCTTGGAAATCTCTGTAGCGGAGCAAACGAAACCTCTTTTTCGCCTCTTTGGTTTTCTTTCTATGACAGCTCCGTTCTTTAACATAGTAGCAGTGTGCTCATTAGTTAATTTATTATTTTTTATATATATATATAGTATTGAAGAAGCATTTGATTAATCTTGCGCCCGTTTTCGTCAGGTCTTAATATCCTGCCTGGCTTCTAATGGTGGCAGTTGTGTAAGCAGAACAAACAGGCACAGGATTTTAAAAAGAGCAAATTAGTTTTATTTAATCACTATGTGATGATGAAAATCGAGAGAGTGAGAAAATCCTCGTGCTCCTCAATAAAAGTTAGGGAAAATCTTGCAAAGAAAATTCGTCAAATGTCTCGTTTTAGGGAATAAGGGAAATCTTAGTAATTGGTTTATTAAATAGGCCGCGCGATTCCCACAAAGAGCAAAGGGAAAAGTGTCTCACTTTTAATTAATGCATGCTTGAACCAAAAATAGATTAATAGACAGTATGTGAATTTTAAAGTGTGAGGAAAAGTGTTTCGTTTCGAATAATTAAGAAAAGGAATTACAGATATATATAAATATATATATATAAATATATATATATATATATATATATATATATATAATTTTGGTGGTTTACAAAAGTGCCGAGGCACAGTGGTTGAGAATCAATGGTTTATATTATAACAAACAGGATCTAGCAAACATATTTCTGGAATTCATTCTATGAACTCAGATCACAGTTTAAATCCAGAGAAATCCTAATGATAAAAAAGCCACAAACTGTGGGCAGTTAAAAATAATAGTTGCGGTGTAATGGCCTTCAGCAATGAAAATTTTTTTTAGGTGCTTGATTTTTTTTTAAATTAAGAAAACAAAAAGACATCATTATCTTAATTTAATGAAATAAATCGCAACAGATGTGACGCACCGCATTGTGATAATAAACACGAAAAATTACAAATTATAAAAAGAAAAAAAATTAAAACAAGCTGAATATAATTTTGAGCGGTAATAATAAATGGCGCATTCAAAATTACACTGAAAAACATTTTCCCCCTGTTACAGGAGATTTTTTGAACAGATATTAGATACTTTCGTATTGCTTATTTCAAATCTGCAGTTTACAGATTTTAATATCCTTTTTTCTTCACAAATAACACTTTTAATCGATTTTTTGTCAAAATGTACTATTTTAAAAAAGTTATATATAACGGGGGGTTGAGTAAATGCTGCAACAAACTTCCACAGAAGTTAGAGCACATCATCAGGATTAAAATTACATGCCCGGAAATGTCGTAATACGCCGCTAGGGGGCACTTCGGTTTACAAACTGTTTCTTAATGTGATTTTTCCTACACAATTTTAATAGTAATGATATGCTATAACTGATCTAGAAGTTAGTCGAAATATTTATGCTACCCCCTGTTATATATAACGTTGTTAAACTTATATATTTTGGTCAAAAAATAGATTAAAAATTTCATTTTAAAAAAAATCTATAGATTTAGGATCAAAACTATTTCAGATTTGAAATCCCAATGCTAAAATTATTCAAGATCAAAAAAATTGTTGAACTGCCAAAAATGGCATCCCCCCCCCCAAAAAAAAAAAATTACCACACCTCAACTATATAAATAAACTGGTTTTTGAATTTTTTAATATTTATCTATTTTGTTCTTTCCAGATCTCAATATAGTTTTGTTAAAAAAAACATCAAATTAACCCTTTTGACGCAGAATTTTCATGAAACATATTTTTAATATTTCTTTTTTCATTATTTTGTATTAGTTTAGGTCAGGGTTTAAGCTGAGTCTAAAAATTCATTAGCAAAAAAGCTAAAATCTGAAAAAAAGTTTTAGCAAAATGCTAAAATGCCATTAGGCTTATAAAATTACTTTATATCAAACAAGTACTGTAAGTTATCTGACAAAGAATAGCTTAATGTACAAGAATATCAAAAAGAATACCTATAACAAAAAAAAAACACATTTATTATTTATCAAAACATTTTGGTTTATAATTAACAATCTTCCTTTCTTTCATGTTTGCCCATTTTACAAATGCTTCTTGAAAGTTAAATGCACTTTCAGGGCCCTCAATATTAATCAATAACAAATTGTTTACATGGTTGATTAACAACCTGTTTCGAATATTAGTTTTAATCAAATTAAGGCAGCTAAAGCCCCTTTCACAGTCAACAGTGTGCATTGGTATTGTTGCACAATACTCTATAACAGAAGTTATTAATGGGTACTGTTCAGACACAACATTGGTATATAAAATCTTGTCTGATCAATCCTTCTTGTTTGATCAAGTTTTTTTCATGGATGTTAGCGTCATGGTTTTTCGCGGAAGCTTTTTTTTTAATGGAATTTAGTAAAATCCTTTAGCAAAAATGCGAAAATGCTTTGTTGAATTTTAGCATTTTTGAGGGGTCTTTTCGCATTTTACGAAAAAAGCTACCGTAGCGGAAACCCTGGTTTAGGTCAAAATAAGTGATATACTGATAATAAGTGTACAATATAAATATTATATTTTGCATTTTAATAACTTTTGGATATGAAATACAGCATCAAACACTGGTATCCCTTTTTAGGTTATAAGGGAAATTTTTCAAACATGGCTCAATTCTAAACAATTATTTTTTAAACTTGCACTTATTTAGGTCTAAGAGAAACAGTAATTGATCATAGAAATTTCGTAATTTACAAAACCAATTATTGATAAATTTTAGAATATGTATGGAAAAAAAATGTCGAACTACTTTTTTGGACTTTATATTTTAAGACAAATATAATTTCGAGAAGGTAACAGATTTTTTTATTAACAATTAGACTGTTTTTCGTAATTAAAAAAAATATTTTTTTATTTGTAATCAGAGCGTCAGTAAAAATAAATAAAAGGGACACCGATGTCCTACCTGTGTCAAGGGATTAATAATTGAGGGATTTATGAAGATTAAATTTATGAAGAAATTAAATATTATAAAATAAAAAAATTACTAATTATAAAAAATTATTTTCTATTCATAATAATTTACTTTATTTGAATTTTTAAACAGTTAAATTAAAATTCGGTAATATTTTATACTTGAAATAAAATATAATATCATTAACTTTGATCTTTATTTTACGTTTAAATCAGCTATAAAAATTTAATATAAATAATAATAATTTAGTATAAATTAGTCCTTGTTTATTTATTGATTGATAGGAGCTTTTAATAAAAAAGTTGAAGAGTATCTTCATTTTTATTGATATTTTATAGATGGTTAATTGTTAGAAAAAGTAATTCCTTTAACTCTTAAATTAATGTATACACATCAGTACATTTAAGACATATGGGCACGTCAGTGCATTTAGTTAATAAAGTACAACGAAGCAGTACAGTACATCGTATTAGTATAGTACATCGAAGAAGTTTTCACGTCAGTGCAATTAAATATAAAAAACATTAGGACGCCAGTGCATATAAATTAAGGGACATCAGTAGATTGAAGAGTTATGAGCACGTCAGTGCAGTTAAATTAATATACGCTAGTGCAGGGGTGGCGAACCTTTATACACCAACGAGCCATTTTTTCTAAAACAATTTTTTAATGAGGTAGTAGACGTGCCGTCAAATAATTTTGACTTCGTGATTATTGGGAAAATAATAATACTAAATACTATCAACTCAAAACACTTTATTTACAATGAAAAAAAAAATACATTTTGCAATATCTCAGTTATACGAGTAATTCTACTTAAAGTTGTACTTCTGTTGCTGCAGATTCTAAAGAATAGTTCTGTTGTTGCAGATAAGATGACAAATAACTTATATTATGTTGTAAGATGTTAGTTTAAGCAGGACTGTTAATTTTTTTGCTAGTTATTTATAGTTAGCTTGTTTTTATGGTTATTAATCGTTTTTTAGCATTAATTGTTAATTTTTTTATTAATTGTTTATTATTTCGTTTGTTTCTTGTGAATTTTAATTTAATTGTTACATATACTTCACAGTGTAATATCATTTGTGTAATAACAATTCATAGTGCAATAACAATTGTGATAGGTGGAGTGCCCAAAATATTGTGTCGCGTGCCATAAATGGCACGCGTGCCGTTGGTTCGCGATCCCTGCGCTAGTGCATCATAGTGTTGTGAATGTCAGTGCATCTAGTTAACTAAAACAAAGTATTAAAGTACGTCAGTACTTTTGATTTCATACATGGCATTGTATGTAAAGTTAGAAGTGTTTTTAGAATAAGATAATTTATGCACATCAGTGTATTCAGTTTAAGGGGCATCCCGTATTAAATTTATGTATATCAGTATGCTAAGTGAAATTATTATTCTTTTTTTATAATTTGTGGAATTATATAACTACATCAGTAGTTTTCTTTGCATCCAACGTTGTTTATAAACATATTATTCTATTAGTGTTCTAAATGGTTTTGATTGTTGTTAATAATACTCTTTAGTAACTTAATCCTTTCATAATTTTGTATAAATGAAAATTCCTTTCAACTAAAAATCAAGGCTAAAATAGAACGAGCTGGGGGAAAAAACATTCATTTTCTCCAAGACATAAAAAAAATAATTCGGTAAGATTAGTAACGAATTGTTATCTCAATTAATGTCCTATTGTTTTCATCATAATCTAAAAATCATTTCTAGCGTTTCTAAGTTTTAAGGGTGATTGAACTACTCCATAAAAAAATACAACGCTACTTTCTGCTCTTTAGCAACTCAAAATTGAAATTACTGAAATTCGCAAATTTTCGGAAATATTAAGTGCATACATGTGAGACCGAAATATTTTTTTGTTATTTATTTATTTATTTACGATTTGTTTAATGCCACGGGCAAACCTTTTTTTTTTTACATTATAGAATGTCGAAATATTTGGATGAGTCGTGATAACTCATGGGATAGAGCATTCGCCTATCAATGAAGTGAACCGGATTCGAATCCCAGCAATGACTGGTCAACCACAGTGCTGACGTAAATATCCTCAGCGGTAGACGTATCATGGTATAGAGTCTCCTTGCCATCAGGCTAACCGTTGGAGGTTTTCGTGGTTTTCCACTCCATGTAATGCAAATGCGGGTTATTTCAATCAAAAAGTCCTCCACGAAGTCAAATTTCTCCCAATACTTGTCTTCTGGATTGAGCTCAAAATTACAAGGTTACGGCGTTGAACATTAGTAGTCGTAAACCGAAAAAGTGGGTCAGCTGTTCAAAGAAGGTTATAAAAAAATAGTAATAAATATTTATGAGTCTGATTTTCGTTTTAATACGAAAAATGTCTTACCATTCATTTTTTGAAAACGTAAATTAGATCTTATGCAATCAAAACGAAATCTATTGCGATCAAAACAGTACTTTTAACTATAGCCAAGGAGAATTTCTCTGAATTGAAAATGCACATTCCAATTTTTCGTGCGACACTAATATAAATGTCAAAAGGAATTAATAATGTAGTAGTTGCAAATAAGTATTTAAGAACTACTGTAAATGCGTGTCATGAATTGAAACCAGTTGCAATTTACATTGTAATTTTAAACCCATTGCTTTACCTTATTCAATTTTTGTTACATGTAGAAGTTATCAAAACTGTTCATCAACTTTATTCGTCAATTAATAATCCCACCTGAAATTTACAATGATTAGTCATATTCAAATATTTCTTTACCCTTTAAATTATCGTTTGCGATCCCACGGCACAAAATAAATAAATAAATAAACAATAGATAAAAAAAATAATAATAACTATATTGTTAAAATAAACTGTTGGGAAGACCAGATAAAAAAAAATTTTTTTAAACTGGCTTAAGACGGTTATTATTTTGAAGAAAACGATTACAAAATTACCTGTTGTTTTCGTCAAGAAAATTATGTAAAACTAAGTGAATGCATTCAATTTTATTTGTTAGATAAATTTTAAGCTTTCATGTTTGAGGAGTGCTGACATCTAGTTTTAAATAAACTAACTAACTAGTTTAAAATAATCTCTATATTACAAATAGTCTGGTACTGTCTTCTGGCGTATAGATTAAGAAATAAATATGTTTTCGGGTATAAGAAATAGATTGTTTAAATCTTTGCGGCGACTTACTTTTGAACACTTCAGGCCGGAAATATCACGGGCACTAGAAAAAAGTGTGTGAAATTTCACCCCGCCATTTTGACGTAATCGGGAAGGAAGGGATTAAACAAAATACTTGAGAAAATACTATTCGTACCATATTTCACATATGGGGTAGCTACTCCCATATTTTGATAGTCGAGAATCCGAATCTAACAACAGAAAGATATATATACTAAGAGAAAGTGCGATTTTTAGCACTCATTAATTTGCATATTTAAGATCAACCTCTTGAACTATTGAGATTAACACTTGTGATTGATACGTGATTAACATTGATATGTGAAAATCTGATCATCAGAGGAAAATTTATTACAGGGCGTTTTTTTTTTCTCACTAAACTTGCAAATAAAAACGAAAGGAATTATATTGTCAAGGTCATTCCGTAAACAAGTTTTAATAACCCTCTGAAAAAATGCAAATTAACAGCAAAAGATAATTTGCTTAAAAGAAAATCAGGTTTAAATCTAGTGAAATGTGGGAAGTCAATGAACCACACCCACATAACAAATAAGAAATGACCAATTAGAATATTTTATAGGAATCTACAAAGAGACAGCAGCAGAAGATTGATCCGCATTCTAACTTGTTTACAGTAAATGTTATTTGTTATTTTTCTAATCCCACCAGTGCGTTCTACGCTTTTTGCACTTTGTGAATTACGACAATAAGATAACCAAAACAAGCTAACATTTTTTTTCAGATTTCATCAGTTGATATTTTGTAAAGAAGTCAACGTCCTCCACCCACTTTAAATTTTCTTGCAGAACTATGAAATCAACTTCAAGGCGGGGGGGGGGGATAAGACTATAAACTGAACATGAAAGTTTTTTTTTTTTTTAATTTTATTTTTATGAAATTGCAATTGCAGAGATGCCAACTTGCTCCGGACAAACAATATATATTTTAAAGCGGTAGTTTATCAATTGTGATTCTTGGTTTAATAAATTCAATTTAGCAGATGTTTATCCACCACTATTTCTAAATAATTCGTAGGCTTACATAATTCTCCACTTTATAGCACTTATGTCATGCTATACCTTTTAAAAAGCAAGCTAAAATAGTCAAATATTTGAAAAATTTACTTGTAGTTATTTACCGTTTTTTTAATAATTTTGCCGTCGCCGGAGCAGTTGGCATCTCTGCAATTGATATCGAAAATAAATTATTTTGTATAATTAGTATATCTTTACAAATAACAAGTTAGTGAAAAAGTTTTTGCATCACGATCTGCAAATATTCGAACTTTCTGAACCTAATAAATCTTAAAAAGCATTGAGATGTCTTTACAAATACCATCAATAGCATCTTTACGCATGGGCACTGCTCGGCGGCCCCAGGCATTCAGGGGTTCTTGAGAATTTCACTTTTTATAAATTGTATTAAAAAAAAAAGCCAAGAATAAACAGGAAAGCCAAGAAAATATTTAACACGATTTCGCTTCCTTGTTGCAGTATGTCTGTTGCATGTGACAGCAAACCTGTTTCCTGGCTAGCGTATGAGCATAAGAGCATGAGCAGTTTTCTTTTGTATCTAGTTTTTGCTTCATAGCTCATTTTATTATTAATTTTTTTAAATTATATTACTGTTTCTTTATATTTATATTGCTGTTTTTTATATATATATTAGTATTTTCTTATGTTTATATTATTATTTGATTGAATTATCGAACCTTCATAAATTGCCGAAATAAGCTCTGCGTCATATTTCTTACAAAATATTGAATTAATAATACAAAAAAAATTCTTTCTTTATTTATTAATTTTGTCCTATAAATTTGTCCATTCATTTATAATACTTAATTATCTAAGCTATTTATAGAAAGAAAATGCATTTTTTTCTGTATAATTTTTTTTAGAATATTACATGTATTTTTATTTTATTAAAAAAAAATTAATGAATGGAATATTAAATAATGCAAATAAAAAAGTTAGAAAAAATGCAGAACTGAAATTATTTTACACTTTACTATCAGAAGTCTTGTAAAGAAAATTACTATTATTATTTTTTTTCTTCTCAAAACCTTATTGTGCATAATATTTAGAGTATTGCAAATGTACTAAATTTTCAACTTTACATTTTGTATAGAAGTGGAAGTGATAAAAAGAATTTTATTTCCATATAGAAATACCTCATTATAGTTTTTTGTCCTTATATTTTCACGTTGATAGGTATTTATGAGATAAATATTCCACAATACAGAATTTTCGAGTATTACACAACCTTCACTTTGAATTTTAAAATGGGTACCTTTTATTATTTTGCGACAATTTAATCCATGACCATTCGGTACCATTTTATGAGAGGTATAGGATTGTGTGAGTGTTTTTCTTTTTTCATTTATGCCTTACCTTTTCAAGAATTACTTTTGTCGAAAAAAAAGAAAAAAAATTAAAGTTTTGTAAAAAAAAAAAAAAAAAAGGAAAAAGGATAGCGCTTTAAATATGCAATGCCACTTCCCTGCTGAATGGTCTAAAGTCGGGACGGTTAGCTGACATGACTACTGGTAGCTATAATCCATAACAATCCACGCAAAAATTCCTAAAAGATTGATTTCAGTATCTTAACTATCAACGATAGGCACATGAAGCCTACCGCATAAAAGAGAAATATAATGAAAATTTTGTTTCTGTTTTTAAATCTGATTCGTTTACTTAATATATGAAAAATTACAAAAGTATTCCTAATCTTTCTTGCTTTTTTAAACTCATGAAAGTTCCATAGTGTAAGTAAGTCATAATATTAATTTGTTGCTATAGAAAAAAATTTCAGAAGGAAAAAATGAATTTGTTTTACTCATTTCTATAAATAAGTTTTATCTAATCAGGATTTCTTCACACTTCCATAGAATAAAAAATTTACACTCAAAAATATATATTAATTACATTAAAATATTTTTATTTTTTAATGCAAAAAATAAAAGCTAAAGATCTGATTTATCCTGCAAATAAAAATTTAAGTAGTTCTATTTATGAAGTTATTTCAACGAAACCTTAAGGTTTTGTCCACCTTTTCAGTATATATAAAATATTCTATATATTCAAAAAAAAATTTTTTTTTTTTTTTTAAATTTTTTTTTTTTTAAAATTTATAATTTTTATATTCAGATTTCAGCGAAAACATGCTAAAACTTTTCAATCCAAATTTTAGTTTTGGTAATAGTTTCCCATTTATGGTACTTAAACCAAGAGCAGTACTGAATTGAAAATACTTTTTTACAATTATAATTACCTACAGCTTCAACAAAATAATAAAGTTTATTGCCTTTTTCCCTCTAGCATTTGCTTTGCCTCTCTTTATAAAGCATCATAATAGTGTTTTTAAAAACAATTTTCTAATAAAATCGAAATTCCAGTATTTAAAAATAATTGCTTTTTAAATAATGGCAAATAAAAAGTAAAATTTGTTCTTCGTAAAAAAAAGTATATAATTAATTAAAAAATACAGCTTTCTAATCTTTTATCAGGCCACCTTTTTTCTTATTTCGCGGAACATTTTATTTTTATTTTTGAATAATATTAAGAACAATGCATTGATATTTTATTCTCCGTTTAATAAAATCAATTTGAAGTTATTTTTATTAGTATAAAAAGAATTAATTCAAACAGCTTGATATTTATTTGAATGACAATTTAAGTTCTAGTTCAAGTTAAGTTCTTGTCAAAATTCCGCGTAAGATTGACTATTAATATTCATTTCACTACTACTAAAGAATATCCACAATAAAGAGCAAAAAAAGTTAACTGCTACGAATGATTTCTAAATTTTTAGCAATTAATTAAAATGTTTTTAAAGAATTAATGTGTCTGTCAATGCATTTTTCATAATTAACAAAACGCACTCAAATAGTTAATACCTCAATGAGATTAGGATCTCGCTTTATAATTTTAAAAATTTATAGCAAACGAAATGGAATTTCTAAAGTTAGAAACACTGTCTCTAAATAAACACCTATCATCATATATTTTTAAAGAATTTTAATCAAATTATTTTAAAAATTTATGTTCTTTTTTTATACATTTGAAAAAAATACAACTACGGTTTATATAAATAAAAAAATTTGAAATACATTTTTATTTAATTCTCTAAAAGTATTTTGAATTATTAGCTAAAAACTAGTTGTATAAATTTCTTCTTCAATGAGTTTCTTTTACACATTATTAATTATACATGCACACGTAAACATAATATATATTTAAATACATATATGTTTAATTTTTGCTCTTCATTGCAGATATTCTCCAGTGGTAACAACATGACTATTAATAATCATTGCAAAGAAGCAGTTGCGTTCGGTATGAAGCCACCTTAAGTAAGATTGGCAACAAAAGCGCCATGTTAAGATTGGAAACTGAAGTGCAAAGGTACAAGAGTGGCAACTGAAGTGCTCAATATTTCAACTATAAAAAGTTAATTTTTGGGAAACTTACTGATGTTTTGATATTCATGAAATATTAGGCCTACTCCTCAAGAAAGGAACCGAATATTTTTGCAGTATATGTGGGAGACATTTACTTAGAAATATAATTCCTTACAATTCTCTTACCTGCAATCCATGTCTAAATTTTAAATTCTGCAGTACACACATATTTTCTGTTCAAAAAATTGTTCAAAACTAGAAAACTCACTTTTCCTTTGCGATTCATGTAGAACTTTCCTGAGATGATCTCCGGGTGGGGCACATCGTTGAACAGAAAGTTTACTGAACTCCTGCATCCATTCACCAGATATGGCTTTAAGTTGCCTATTAAAAATAAATAGAACTAAATAATAAGAATAAACTACCCAAATAAGGATACGAAACAATTGAACTACCATAACCCAAATAATACAGGCTAATTCAAAATGAAAATAGCAATTACAAACGGCTATAACTATTTAATGAAAAAAAATTTATCGATATAATTTACACAAAATGTAGAAAAATTTTGTATGCATGCGTCACAGATTATCTAAGTGACTTCCCTTCGACACACGGACAACATCTAGGCCAGGGATGTCGAACCAATGGCACGCGTGCCATTTATGGCACCCGACACAATATTTTTGGCACGCCACCGATCACATTTGTTATTACACTATGAATTGTTATTACATAAATGCTGTTACCCTATAAAGCATATGTAACAATTAAATTAAAATTCACAAAAAACACGCAAAATAATAAACAATTATTAATGAAAAAAATTTACAATTAATGCTAAAAAAGCAATTAATAACCATAAAAAACAATCTAACAATAAATAACTAATAAAAAAATAAACAGTCCTGCTTAAACTAACATCTTACAACCTAATATAAGTTATTTGTCATCTAATCTGCAACAACAGAAGTCACACTGATGTTACTTTAAGTTGAATTACGTGTATAACTGAGACATTGCAAAATATTTTTTTTCTTCAATGTAATTAAAGAGTTTTGAGTTAATAGTATTTAGCATTATTATTTTCCCAATAATCACAAAGGCAAAATTATTTGACGGCACGTCTATGACCTCATTAAACAATTTTTTGGAAAAAATGGCACGTTGATGTATAAAGGTTCGCCACCCCTGATCTAGGCGGTAGTTCATTTCACGCTTACCATTTTATTAACAAATAAATAAAATTGCATTTCAAAAAGATATTTAATCACTTTCTAAGTAGCCGAGGTGCTCCAAATTCAACTTGTATTCTATGGAGAAAACAAGTTATAATTGCTTCCGAATCACTGAAAGTTAAATTTATAGTCATTTTTTGCAGGGAATCTTTTAATGAAAATAAAAATTTTCAATTAACTCTTTGAAAGATTTTTAATGCTAACCTCATATTTTGTGATCCTAGAGCCAAACCTAGAAAGTTTTGTTGTTTTATTGTTGACAATTCTGTTGTTAAAAAAATTTCCTGGTCCACAAGCTGTTTTTTTTTTCATTCTAATTTCTAAAAAAACATTATTCTAATTTTTATTCAAACTTTCTGGGTATTTTTGCTCAAAGTTAAGTGAAAAATATTTTTATTGTGGATCTCAAGTTAATATTCATATGAAAAACATAGAATTTTAAAGAATTTTTAAAGGGAATACAAAACATACAAAAAGCAGCGACATACATACTTTTTGGGCTTTCTGCGACAAACTTCTCTAGCACTAATATCTTTCTGCAAGATACTTTTAATAATAACAAATATACATGTTACTAATTAAAAAAAAGCGATAATTACCCCCCCCCCCAAAGCGATAGAATCATTGCTTTAAAAATTAAATATTCATTAGAGCGATTCGAATTTTCCATATTGTCAGAAATATATCGGAATATTTAAAAACCACTCGAAAATCAATAACATCCAAAAATGCAACATTAAATTTTACGTGTAGCAATAATATTAACTGAGAAATAACTGGAATTTCAAAAACCCTGTGGAATTCGGTAGCACTAACAATAAAAGGTCGAAAAACGATGAAATCGTCGCATTAAAAATAAATAATTGATCAGTTTCGCGTATGATAAAATTGCATAAAAAGCGACAGGATTTGTTTTTTTGTGTTTTTTTTAAGAAACGTGAAAATTCGTAACAATAAATATCGAAAAAGCGATCGAAATACCGCATGGATTAATGAGAATATCGGCTCATAACGAATGATTTCTTGAATCCGCTATTCGTGTGCCGTAATAAATATAGTGCTAAAATATCTACTGGAGCTCTGTGCTTTTTGACAATATAAATTGCAATCATTTTCCGACCACTATAAACAGAATTCAATACCATTTTATTGACAAATAGAAAATATCTCAAAAAGATATTTGATCACTTTCCTAGTAGCCGAAGTGCTCAAATTTAACTCTTAGTCTATGGACAAAACAAGTTACGATTGCTTCCAAATCACTGAAAGCTAAGTTCAAGGTCATTTTATCACTGAAAAGAATTTTTCGTTAAAATAAAAATCAAATCCTTCTTATATTGAGTTTTGTATAAAAGTGGTTGACTGATATAATGATTAGTTTATTACAGACATTATGCTTTTATATTGTATTGTATTGAACACTAATTTAAATGTCAATTTACAAATAGTCTGAAACATAGATTAAAGAAAAAATCTAGCAGCTTATAGTTTATTGATAATTTTCTTATTTTGTTTACATAATCTGCTTGCTGGAGCAAAACGATTGTTGTTTCCCTGTCAGTCTGACCTCAGCACAGTGAGTGAGGGTTTAAACGCAAATATTTTAAAATGATTGTAATAAGTGGCGAACCATATACAAAAGACAAAAATTTAATTATAATCAATTGGAAAAGTTGTCTTTAAAAACAATTTAATTCAAAAAAATAACTTTTATGTCAAATTGTTCTATTTTAAATCAATTAAATTAAGAAAAACAACAGTTACCAACCAATACCAAAGATACAGACGAATTTTTAAATTTATTAATAGTTAAAATGAATTAACTTATCTTTTTTATCGTCTTCAGAATCTTTGATGTGCACACATAATCTAATATTATCTTAATTATGATTTTAAAGAAGGATTAGGAAAGGCGAATTCACTAACAGAATACAGTGAATTCTCACTTATGCACCAGACTTTGGGATCAAGAGAATAAGGCGGGAAAAATTCATAAGTCAAAAGTCCATTCAAAGTTCTAAAACGCAATATAAATTTCAATGAGAGCATACATAAAATTATTTCAAGAGAATAAACGTTAACATTTATAATGGTTTTATGTTTATACTATAACTATACAAAGAAGAAAAATTGTAATTTACCTAATAATTTATTTATCTATAAAATAGTACATAATAGATGTTTGTTTACTTATTTATTTTTTGCCGAAAATTTCAAAAACAGTACATTTATACAAATAAGAAAAAGTAGCTAAAAAACTTTCAGTAGCTGAATTAAACTGCAAATAGTCATAAATAGTTGCTAAACCTTCTAACGCGTTTTTATGATTTCGAGGAATTTTATCGTCATCACCGTTTTTGCAAAAACTGAATAGTAATCGTGATAACTTACATTCCTTTATCAAAAACAAATGTTTTAATTAGTGGTGGAGAAAAAACGGTGCGTGATAAATTTTTAAGGCATGTGTAAGAGTCAACACATTCTGCACAATAGGTTGTTCTATTATGGTCACCTAACAGGCCACCCTTTTTTCTTTATTTACCCAAGATGTATATCTGACTGTAAAAAAGTGATCTTTCATATTCTAGGTGACCTTCTTCTAGAAAGTGTAGGAGTAAAATTAATAGTTGTTGTTCATTTACGTCGCACTAGAGCTGCACAATGGGCTATTGGCGACGGTCTGGGAAACATCCCTGAGGATGATCTGAAGACATGCCATCACAATTTTGATCCTCTGCAGAGGAGATGGCACCCCCGCTTCGGTAGCCCGACGACCTGCACGCGAAGTCGAGCACTGTAAAATTAATAGATGGGCTTAAGCTAAGGTTTTTTCCTTAAAGATGGATAGGTTTTCAATATGGGTGGCATAACAGATAAGACACCTTATTCAAAATCATAGGAAACATTTCTTCCTAGAAACAATAAAGGTGAAAAAGTCTCAAGGGGAAGAAAAATGAACTAATTCACTAGATCCAGCAACATATTTCATTTATCATTCATATATTTAAATAACAAAAATTGTTTATTTGCTTTAATTTTTAATCTAAAAACTTTTTTCTAAAAAAATGTGATTTTTTTTCCTATTTAAAGGGGGGGGGGATTAAGTTTTTGTCTATTCTAAAAAACAATTTCGAGCGTAATTGAAATATTTATTTTCAGAACGACGCATAAACAAATGATAATTATCATTAATTTCCTATATAATGATCAAGGACCTTTGAAACTTTCGTATATATGAAAAAGGCGCATAAAAGAGGTGGTGCCTAAGTGAGAGGTCACTGTATGTTGTTTTATATTAAAATAATGGTTATTAATTTTCATTTTAATAGTTCTTTGCCCTATTCAATGAAAAAAAGTGTTATATTTTTAAATTATATTAATGTAAATAAAATATTTTTTTATATTAAGTACAATAACATTTTGATTATGAAAACACAATCAATATTTAAAAACCAACCTTCTTATAATTTCCTTTAAAAAGCAACCTTTCAAATATCTTAAAAAATAATAAGGTTAGAGAAAGATTTTTTTAACGATAAAGTACTGATTTGAAGGATCTTGGAACTAACCTATACAGTATTAAATGCCTTCCAAGACATTATTTTGCAAAAAAAATTTTTGCAATAAGAAAATATATTTTTAGTCTAAGCAAGTAAAAGGTCTCGTAAAAGTTAATTCTTAAAAAATAAATAAAATGTGTTAGTAAATTTAATTTATGGCAACTAAAAAATACTGTTAATAACACCTACACTTCGCTTATTTATCTATTCTTAAATCGCAGAAAATCTTTCAATTTAAGGCAAAAAATACATCCTTACGAAAAAAGTGTTAAAAGTATATATTGAAACTGGTTAAAGTGGAAACTGGTAAAGTGGAAAGAGCTACACCAATGCACAGAAATTGGCAACTATTTTTTCTGTATTAAATGAAAGGGAAGGACAACCCGCTCTCACTGCCCTTTGATGACATTGTCTTTTTATTCATATTTTATTTAAAAAATTAACTGCTTAAATGATAATTACACATTTTTAAAATAATCTATGATAATAGGTTCAATTCTGATACCATTACAAATATTTACTTTGTTAGGATTATTCTCAACTGGTTAAATTTTTATATGTTTCTCTTTTTGGAAGGAGGGTGTATTAATAAATTTTTTAAGAGTTGTTAAATTAAAAAATTATTTTTTAAAAAAACACCTTTTTTTAAAAAAATACACCTTTAAATATTTATTTTTCTCATAATTTTCAGGAAAAAGCTCTCAAATTTAACAATAAAATTTTTTTGTTCCTGAAAAAAATATGTGCACAATGATTGTATTTTAGCATGTCTTTTTTTTTTTTTTTTTCATTAACTACAAATTTCTCTCTCATTTTGATAATGAGTTAGAATTACTTTTTGAAATATATACGTAAAATAGTATTACAGGGTAATTTAACAATTGTTGAGGATCAAATCCAGCTATTACATAATATTACACATTTTGATAAATATTTACGGTGTTAAGTAGGAGCCAAACTCAATGTATCTTTTCTGTGAGGAAGCACCTTGCCCTTTTTCATTCCAAGGGAGAACTCGGTAGTATGTGTGTAATGAAGAATATAACAAAAATTTTTAGTAAAAAAAAAAAAGGAAATAAATAAATAAAAAATTAAAAGAAATTTCTTCAAAGATGTAAACGATGTTAGTATAATAATGTAAACTTGTCTTTTTTTGTCTTTACATCTATACCAGTTATATATAGACATTACAGGAATCGTGGTACGGTCGAATCTGTCATTGATTTTTTTTTTTTTAAATTACAACTGTTCTTATCTAATTCTTGTGCTTTGCATGTAAGGAAAACATATGAATTTCAGAAAGCATCACCATTAAAGTAATTTAAAAAGTTATTAAAATATAAAGTTATTAAAGTATTGGAAAATTATTTACTTTTTCAACTAGCAAATTTGGAGCAAAATTTTTTTATTACTGAACTGGTTTCAATTTCATTACATGTTATTGTTCTGATGCATATTTTCATTTGAAAAATATAGTAAAATTTGAATTTTTTTTTGTCGAAGGAATACAGTTAAAAATTTAATCATAAAAGTAAAGCGAAAAAGAAATAGAAATACTATTGATAAATTCGTATCAGTATGTAATATTTTTATATATTCAAAAAAGTAATTTTTCCTCTATACCTTTCCTTGAAACAATAATTTACATTAGAATATCATAATTATTTTAAATAAGTAATAAAATTGAACACCATAACATAAAGAAGAAAAAGAAAACAAACAAAAAGTTTTTGAAAATTGATTAAATATTTCCTAAGAAAAGGTGTGAGCAAAATAAAAAAAATGAACACCCTGAATAATTTTTCATTTTTAAAAGTCAGATTTTCATGTACTAGGCGTCAATCTTCATGGGTTCGTGAGTCGAATCTTAATGTGCTAAATAATTAATACGGATGATATTTTAATTACATAATAAATTACAAAATCAGACATAAAAACCTACTTTCTCTAAATAAATATACCTTATTTCTGATCCTTAAAATTTAGATGTTTGCTTGTCGAAGTTTGGAAAATATGGTCGCAATTGTTTAGGCAGGAGAACACTTAAAGTTATTTTCTCTTTTCGCGCATTTCGTTAAATCTAGAAAAACTAACTTTAAATTTATGTATTTTTTACTATGTTGCAATATATTTCAAAAAGAGTTATAGTAATATCACTGTTTTAATATTTTTGTGAAGACAGCGTTTGAATTTTAAGTTACGTTTTAAGCATATAAGTGCAAATGATTTAATTTTAAGCATTAAGTGATTTTTGTTTCCTCATTGTACTTTTATTTTTTTACTTGTTTGTTTCTACTTTTAGGCGAAAAGTTTGTCACAAAAACTGATATCCTTTCATTCTAAATATTAAGAGCTGATTGCGCATCCTCATTATGAGTATAGCATGTATTTAAAAGTAATTTTTCTTCTATACCTTTCCTTGAAACAATATTTGACATAAGAATACATAATTTTTAAATCAATTATTTATTATAAATCAGTCCATGCAATAAATTTATGATGTATGTAAAGAAGCCCGTAAATGATGCTCAGAGTGCTTTTCTCAGAAGTCTATGAAAGTAGATTTAATTTTTATTGATATTTTAAACTTTCCTTATAATATAACTATTTAAGAACAATTAAGAGTAGAACTGTTTAAAGAGGGTTGCAAAATGTTCGATTTATGTAACTTTTTTTTATCCTATATTATTTGAAATAAGTATTATAACACCTAATTTAAAATTTCCTTCTACTCTATATAAAACTATTTCAAGATGATTATAAAATCGAAATAAGTTGTATAACATCTGAAGTTAAAATTAAACGCAAGCAAGCTTGTCCAAACAATAAAAAGTAAAAAGTTTTTTTGATTTTTTTAAAAAAAATCAAAAAAGTCAGATTTTTTGATTTAAGTCGGATTTTTTTTATTTAAATCAGATTTTTTTTATTTTAATTCAAGTACACTGTAAAAACTTTGATTTATGACTAAAAAAACTTTCTAAATGTTTAATCAAAATTAAATTAATATTAAAACTATATTATAAGAATATTTTAGAAGCTCTAAGTACCTAAAATAATTTTTCATTTTAGTACATAGTTTTGAATGCCTAGTAACTACTTTGAAACAAAAGCATGATTGAAATTTAAAGACTAGATGAAATAGAGAATTTAAAGAATATTTTAACTATTAAAACAAAGTTTCAATACCAAATCATAATTTTAATTTAAAATAGTGATTTCTTTTTTTTTCCTCTTGATTTTTAAAATGACTAATTAAATGTAACAGATTGTGTTTGTAAATGTAGTCATTCATAAAAAAATAAATAAATATTTAATCTATATATTTTTATATTAAAATATTTATTTTTAATCCTATATCAAAATAGGTAAGTTAAGCAAAAAAAATTCTTTTTAAAAATCTATGTACTCATTTAAATTTTCTTTCTCACAAAATATCTTTATAGAAAATCTGATAATGTCAAAGATACTGTAAACATATTATGAGAAAAAAATACTTAAATGTTTACTTTAATCTGTACTTTCAATCTCAAGAATCAAGACTTTTAAAAATGTAATTACAAATGTGTTGTAATTTAACACATACCAAGAAAGAAAGTAATTTCATTAGCTAAAATTAATTAATGTAGCAATTTACTTAAAATAAATTTTAAAACTAAGAAAAGAAATAATAAAAGTATCAATAATTTAAAAAACTGTTTTTTAACTTTTAAAATCAATATATACATTAAAAAAAATCAGTTTATTTAAATCAATGATTTTTCAAAAAAAATCATTTGATTTAAATCATGATTTAAATCGTAATTAAAATCAAGCTGTATTAAATCAACAAACCCTGGTAATAAGAGTAGTGTTTTTTTTATTATTTTATTCGATGGATATTCTTCTTAACTATTTTTTATGTTTGTTACTTTTTAAAATAATTTTCGGTATCTATGCCCAATTTGTTCAACCCTATTATTAAACAAAAACTATCATTTTAAGTACATAAATTGACTATTTTGATTGTTAATAACACAATATTATAATTATTGTGATTCTTTTATAATGGTAAATCATTGGCATGATGTTAATTATCTCAACCGTTAAGAATAGCATTAATGACTATTTACCTAAACTTTATGTTAAAAATTGATCTTTTTAGTTATTTTTTTAAATATATTGTTTCTCTATATTACCTGCATTATTAATTGGAGAGGGTTCAACTCAGTGCTAACTAGAGTGAAGGAGTGTTGTAGTTTACTCTCAACAACATCAATCTAAGGTTAAATCTCATGAACAGCGTTTTCAAAATTTGCAAATGGACATATAAAAAGTCTCTCGTTCTATGTGGATCTTTGCAGTCTGCTCAAAATGTCATGAATTAATCCTGGACAGTATGATTTTTTCCTTGTGCTTTTCGATTTTCTAAAGGTTTTCGGTTTACTGGGTCCTATTTGACTTTGGAGTCACAACAACATACATGCATACTTCTTCCATTTAGACAGGAAGAAGACTTTCTTGTATATTTAAAGTGAATGTAAATTTTATGATTTATTATTCTATATTTGATTTAATAAATTTTAGTTAACATTGTATTTGACCGCCATTATACCTAAACAATTTAAGTAAATTTATTATAAAATCTGTTAATTACGCGGCGAAAAAATCTGGCAAGATTAAATTGAGTTTGGATAATGTACTTATTATGCCTAACATTCCTTTACTTTCGTATATTTTTGTAAAAATAGCATATTAGAAATTTACTAAATTTAGCTACAAACTTCAAAAATTATGTATGTTTCATGTTTACATCAAAACATTATAAAGTACTTGATTTCAATCTAAGCATGTCTGCAATATAAAAATTATGTTGCTATGAAATTTGTGAAATTATAATAATAAATAATAAGAATAATAATGAAAATATAGCCACTTATCTATTTTTATTGTTCGAAGTTCTCAGTTAAAATATTTTAGTTTGATTCATTTTAAAATTTTAATGTTCCAGTTGTTTTTAAAATATATTTTGTACTATCTTTTTACTCTTACACAACTGATGCTTAATTTTTTTTATAGTTTTATTAACTCACTTAATATCTGAAAAATGAAGAGCCCCAATGATTTAATAGGTAAGTGTTAGCTGTCAATTTTTGACCCCAAATCCATATATATATAATACACTGGTGGATAAAATTAAAAGACGGAAAGCATTTTCGCACATTTCTATGACGCTATTTCTGGACGGTTATTGATATAGAGCAGAGATGCCAACTGCTCCGAACATGCCAAAATAATTAAAAAAACGGTAAATAACTACAAAGTAAAATTTGCAATTATTTGACTATTTTTGCTTGCCTTTTAACAGTTATAGCATGACTTAAATACTATAAAGTGGTGAATTATATAGGCCTACGAATTATTTAGAAATAGTGGTGGATAAAAATCTACTAAATTGAATTTATTAAACCATAAATCATACTTGATAAACTACCACTTTAAAATATATATATGCTCTCCGGAGCAAGTTGGCATCTCTGATAGAGGGAACCTGAAACCCGATACCCTCCCAGCAACATTATCGAAAGGGACCATTATGCTGGTGGAGGACTCATGGTTTGGGCAGGGATCATACAAGATACCCGCACACCGCTCCATATGTTTGACAATGGTTCCGTGAATAATAAAAAGTGGAAACATGGCTTATGCATGGCATATCTTCTGGGCTAAAGGGCTGAACTGTGTTTTTTACATAAAAAATATATTAATTTTGAATGACAAAAAATATATTAGTTTTTCTCAGTTCATTTATTAATAATTTATTTAAATAACTATCAATTGCCCAGAAGGTTAAATATTTATTTAGCTCCAATAATTGTTAAGTAATTGAATTAATATTCTTCATAAATAATTAGATACTTCGAAATAAATAAAATAATTAGATACTTCGAAATAAATAAAATAATTAGATTTGGGGTTTTCAATTATCCTTGTAACTCGGTCAATGACCTCTAGTAACCCTCAATAAACTGAAGGGATGCTACTGGATGCATACAGATTGCTGGCCGTCAATTGTTGTTTCATTGATGACTATTTACTGGGTAGCACTTCAAAAAATTTCGGCCAATCACTCACCCTGTGCTTTTTAGGAGATGAATGCTTGGTCGAAAGCTGCTGGCCAACCATTCACTTTTGTACTGGTGCAGGTGACGGAGAGCGGGCACTAACTCATCGCTTTAGCTGCTGGTTCCCAGCAGTTTTGTGATGTTGAACAACAGCTTTGTGTTTGCTGGATAGTATTAACCAGCCGTCGCTGGGATTCGAATCCCGTTCACCTCATTGGAAGGCGAACGCTCGCTCAGAACAATTTTATTTTATTTATAACAATCGTTGAACAGCCGACCCAATTCTTTGGGTTTAAAACTACAAATGTTCAACTACGGAGACTTGTAATTTTGAACCTAAACAGAAGACAAGGGAACTCCTGGATCAAGTATTGGGAGAAATTTGCCTTCGTGGAGGACTTTTTGATGAAACTAATTCGCATTTGCGCTACATGGAGAGGAAGACCACGAGGACCTCCCTCGTTTAGATTGACGGCAGGGGACTCAAACCCCATGATCCGTCTACCACTGACGATATTTCACGTCAGCACTGTGGCCGGTGCAAGCCGGAATTCGTATCTACCAGCCATCACTGGGATTCGAACCCAGTTCAGCTTATTGAAAGGCGAATGTTCTATCTCATGAGCCATAGTGGCTCTGCTCAAAACAATTTTATTTTATATCCGTCTCTGAACAGCCGACCCAATTTCGGGTTTACGACTACTAATGTTCAACCCCGTAGCCTTGTAATTTTGAACCAATCCAGAAGACAAGAAAACTCCTGGATCAGTATCCCCAGAGGTATTGGTTTGTTATGGAAGCATGGAGGATTTTGAGACTCGACAGATTTAACGTGCATCAGTCACCATTCGTCACCACTTCTGCCGGCGGCGGGAATCGAACCCACGACCTCTTGTACATGGATCCAGTGCCCTACCAACCAGGCTATCCCGGTCCTCGACATGTTATTTGTGTGAATTCGGATTTTCAGTGAACTGGAGTACCACCTAGATATTGTCCGTGTGATTAAGGGAAATCACATAGAAAATCTGTGAAGCATGTATATATAATTCCTTCTACATTCTGTGTACATTTTATTGATTAATTTTTTTTATTAATAGAATGCCCAGAAGTAGTAGAATCTTTAAGAGACACTTTTCAATAGAAATTTTATTACTAATGTACTTACATGTGCTTAAAGCAGTAAAGACATAACCATTCATGGTTTTCATCTCCAAACTGCCGGCAATCCTTACAGACTTTTTTTGAACATCTAGGACACAAAGCGCCACGATTTAAGATTCTTCCTAATTCAGCTAAACATCGTGCACAGTTCCGCAAAGGATCGAAACCAGGTTTCAACGCAGCTCGTTTCCTCAAAAAGCCCAATTCTTGTTTGAGTTGCCTTTAATAAAGAAAAGCATTTTATAACAACTAAAATAGAAACAATGCATACTATACAGAACAGTTACTTTAAAAAGTAAAATAATGTTGCTATGTTTTAATACAAATATTTTAATACAAATATTTTAATACAAAAAGCCGAAAATAATACCAAATAAAAAAAAACTTCTGTGTCAAAGTTAACACAGTCCGGTTTCAAAACAAAATATCATAATAACAGTCGAGTAGAGCATATCGATATTATATCCAGTAGTATATACAATTAGATATTCGGTGCTTTGAAGTAATTTTTCGGAGCAGCAGTTTCATGGTTTTTTGAGTAATGGATGGAGTTTGCAATATAATTGTAAACAACAACAATCTCTTGACCTGGTTAGAAAGTATACAGATGCTTATTACAGCTTATTCTGCGAGGCGATATTTTCAAACAGATAAGTTTGCTATTAATAAAAGAAAGAAATGGTAGAATTTCTGAATTCAAATCTGCTCTATTTCATGAAATCATAATTCTAATGGTAATTCTGGTGAGTTTGAAGTGAAAATTTGTTTTAGTTATTTAGAGATGCCTTGTTAAAAATGGAGACACGGTTGTTAGATTTAGAAACAACTCTCTTTTTTGACCTCTTTTAGCTTGTTTATTAAGGTTTGTTCTTGGTGCAAGCCGTGCACCATCATATGTCAGTGTCAGCATATTGTTCTAGAAGATTACAAATTATCATTTAGGTTTAAATTTCGAAGTTGGTATAATGTTGAAAAAGTGTTTTATAACGATTCTTTTTCAAATGACAATTCTTACGTCCTGAAATGAGGATTTTTATTTTAAACACAAATAAGAAATCAGGTAGAAAATACACGTATACAAGAAATACTACTCAAGAGAATCTTACAACACAATCATCACGTTGTGAGCCAAATGGATTCAAACACGCTAAAAACAGTATGGGCAGTCAAGAGATTGTATGGGCAGTCAAGTATTTGTTGTGGGAACCCGGAAGTATGGGCAGTCAAGAGATTGCAGCGCTCCCTAGTGTAGAAAACACTTTCCATACCTAGACGTAATTTTCAGCTTTTCGAGCTACTTGTTAAAACGCTTTTATATTTTTGGTGTCATTTGGACTTTATTTTACCTAGATTTTCATTAAAATGTTTTATTACTATTATTATTTTTCAACAGAAAAAAGAACGTTCACTCTTAAAATAACACAATTTTTTCAATTAAAATAAACTGTATAAAATAGGTTTAAATAACCGCGTTACACTTGTTCAGCTAGTCACGATTTTAGACAGAGCGTGTTTGTAAAGACAGTCATTCATAACTAGGACTTGCGGTTTAATTCTTTCGCTATTAATACCTTTCACTAGAGCAATTTTATTTTATTTTATAACCGTCGTTGAACAGCCGACCCAATTTCATGGGTTTACGACTACTTACGTTCAACTCCGTAGCCTTGTAATTTTGAACCAATCCAGAAGACAAGGAAACTCCTGGATCAGTACCTCCAGAGGTATTGATTTGTTGTGGGAACATGGAGGACTTTGAGACTCGACAGATTTAACGTGCATCAGTCACCATTTACTACACGGGGAGTCTTCGACCGGCGAGGATCGAACCCACTACCTCTTGGATATGGGCCCCTACCGACCAGGCTATCCCGGCCTATACTATTGTAATATGTTCTATTATTTAGAAAATCATGAGTGTATAAAATATATAGAATCGGTCCAAGAATGCTGCCCTGAGGTTTCTTCCAACTGTGATGTTTCTTTTTGATGATTTGCATTTTTGAATTGACCGGTGAATTCTACCTGTGCCGGGCCGGGATAGCCTGGTCGGTAGGGCGCTGGGCCCATATCCAAGAGGTCGTGGGTTCGATCCTCGCCGGCCGAAGACTCCCCGTGTAGTAAATGGTGACTGATGCACGCTAAATCTGTCGAGTCTCAAAGTCCTCCATGTTCCCACAACAAATCAATACCTCTGGGGGTACTGATCCAGGAGTTTCCTTGTCTTCTGGATTGGTTCAAAATTACAAGGCTACGGAGTTGAACGTAAGTAGTCGTAAACCCATGAAATTGGGTCGGCTGTTCAACGACGGTTATAAAATAAAATAAAAACTACCTGTGCCGCCAAATTATAGAATTATAATGTTTTTATCGATAATTTTTTCAACTTTGAAGGAGTGAACAATTTGGTCGGCGATCTTAAAATAAGTAGGAGATTTAAAAACTATTAAAATTATTAATTAAGAAAAGAAAGCAAGCTAAATACTAAGTTACAAAAGGAAGAAAAAATATAACGATCAAATAAGTTATGCGATTAATAGTTATAAAAAAATATTAACAAAGGATAACTAACAAAAAAAACAACAACATAATTTTAGCAACAAAAAAATAATAATAATAATAATAATTGGATACGTAGCCCATTTGTGATTCTGTATTTGAATTAAATTTGAAAGAAGAGGAAAAACTAATTTCGCTTTCAAATAATCGAGATTTAATTTTAAAATATTCAATTAATTCATTTTGGATTGACATTAGATGCGATTATCCAATGATAGCCAAAAAAGCTTTAAAAACTTTATTACAATTTCGTTACATGTTATTTTATATTATTATAACCGTCGTTGAACAGCCGACCCAATTTTGGGTTTATGACTACTAATGTTCAACTCCGTAGTCTTGTAATTTTGAATCAATCCAGAAGACAAGGAAACTCATGAATCAGTACTCCCAAAGGTATGATTTGTTATGGGAAGATGGAGGACTTTGAGACTCGACAGATTTAACGAGCATCAGTCACCATTTAGTACACGGGGAGTCTTCAGCCGGCGGGGATCAAACCCACGACCTCTTGGACATGGATCTAGTGCCCTGCCAACCAGGCTATCCCGGCCCTCTACATGTTATTTGTGTGAATTCGGATTTTCAGAATTAACCAACGTAAAATCGAGAAAAAGAACTAAACTGTTTAATGTAGAAGACGATATATATATGTAGAGTAGCATTGTCATTTTTACGTCCAAATATAATGAAACTATCAAAAAATATCAAGCTCAAATTTCTCATTAAAAGTATTTGTATTATTTACTTTTAATTAATCCCTTAATAAACGTACTGTTGCATTTGTAGTACACATTATTTTATTTTACATTCAAAATTATTATCATACACTATTTTGCACATAGGAGGTAAATAAACAACTTTTAACTTATTTTTTTCTTCGTCTGCCGTCAAATTTCGAAATCGTTAAAGTGAGTAAATCTTTAAAGAAATCGAAAGAATCGAAAAAGAAATCGTTAATCGACTGCACTAATGAGAATCAGTGCACTAAAGCTTAAGAATTTATAGTTAATCGCATCATGCACCACGACGTTATAGTCTCACAATATTTTGGGAGTTATTAAAACAATTATGTAAAATAAAAGAAACTAGATTACTTAAATATTTAACCTTTTCAAAATCATTTTTTCCCTTTCTAATAAAAAGACAAATTTCCATTTTAATATACCAAAGTAAAAATAACAATATACTGCCAAAATAAAATTTTAAAAAATTAACTAATTTAGCGATTGAGGGGGGAGGGGACATGGGTTTCCAAACAGGATTTTTTGACTGGACACCATATGCCATATTAGTGTTTTCGTCAGCGGGCAGGGCCGGATTAACCTATAGGCACACTAGGCACGTGCCTAGGGCCTACGAAATTCAGGGGCCTACGAAAAACTTGGGAGAAAAAAATTTGTTGACAAAAATAATTTTGCTTTAAAAACAACAAGTGTATTTTGCACAAAATTATGAAGATACATATAAAAATATAATATTTTTCGGTAATAAATTATTTTGCAGAATCTTGTGATCTAATATATTACTTTTTCGCGATTTTTGGATACAACGAAATCTTGTATTAGCTGTCGAATTCCAAAACTACGCAAAATGTCGTATTCAATAGACATAAGTGCGAGTGATGCCAAACGATCATTGTTGAACGCAAATAATTTTTTATCAATTTTAATCTGGAGAAAGATCTTTCTCCTTCTGCATTTGATCCAAGAATCGACAAATATATACTTAATGCAATGTGAACGTTAGGAAAAGTATTCACAAGTTTATCTTTAACATTGTTATCGATCGAACTAATCATAGTGGTATTATCGATATCAACTGCAATATCGGTAGTATGTCGGTATTGCAGATAAAGTTCGATAAACAAATTTGTAAATTAAAATCCATATTAATAAAAATGTAAAAAAAAATATGCAAGAAAATTGTAGCATATATTTTGAAAAGAGGGGAGGAGTGGGGGAAGGAGGGGAGGGCCCAAAAACGGCTATGCCTAGGGCCCACGAAAGGTATAATCCGGCTCTGTGCCTAGGGCCTACGAAAGGTATAATCCGGCTCTGTCAGCGGGACATATATGTCCCGGTGGGCCCAAAAGGATTAAAGCAAATTTATAATCAAAAGTAAAAACTAATCTAATACTAATCATTTTGTATGTTTAAAAGGTAAAAATATATAAAATGAAGAGCCAGGGAAAGCCATTATAATTAATTTCAAAAATTGTAGTTTTATTTCGTTTGTAAGTTAGTTTGAGTTCGTTAAACTAAATGTTCTAACTAAATTTCTGAATTAAAATTCCCTGACTGTTCCGAGTATCTTAGGAAAATTTTAACATAATTACTGACCACTTAGTCTATACAATGCATTTTTTTTACCGGAAAACATGTTTTTTTTCGTTTTTTTCTAATTCTAATGTCAAACATTAGATTTTGTGAGCAACAAAATAAAACTAAAAGAATATTAAACAAATGTTATACTGAAATGCAGAATTTTTACAACGAACAATTGTAATAGAAATTATAATTATTTAACTAGAACAGTGATTCGTAACTTTATTTATTTATTTTTTTTTTGTCACGGCACATTTATAACATTGATTTCGAAATTTGACGACGGGCAAAGAAAATAATAAGTTTAAAAGTTGTTTACTTACCTATAACACACTGCGCAATATACTTTATAATAATAATTTTGAACGAAAATAAAATAATATGTACTTCAAACACAACAGTACATTTGTTAAAGGATGTTAATGTTAGGAAGTTAACTGTTTTTTTTATTTATTAATTGTTAGCTTGTCTTTTATAATTATTAATTATTAGCTTTTTCTTTACATTAAGTATTATTTTTTGTGATTCCTTGTTAACTTGTTACTTTGTTAATTATTAATTGTCAGCTTGTATTTTTGTTAGTTATCCATTGTTAATTTTTTTATAACTATTGATTGCCTGTCTTTATCGTTTTATTTGTTAGCTTTCATTTCATTTCGTAAGTTAATATATTTAGTTTGCTTGATTTTATTAATTAACAATTTTAATAGTCATTAAATTTTCGACTTATTTTAACATTTTAAGATTGTCAGAGACAGGATTATCGCGGACAAAGTTGTTAACGAAGTTAAAGCGTGGCAAAATATAAAAAGGTATAATATATATATATATATATATATATATATATCTATATATATATATATATA
This sequence comes from Parasteatoda tepidariorum, assembly GCF_982258835.1. Taxonomy (NCBI): domain Eukaryota; kingdom Metazoa; phylum Arthropoda; class Arachnida; order Araneae; family Theridiidae; genus Parasteatoda; species Parasteatoda tepidariorum. The sequence goes on from NC_141766.1 coordinate 64,167,719, forward strand.
TATATATATATATATATATATATATATATATATATATATATATACTTTTCTTCAATTGAAACTTAACTCGTAATAAATAAAAAGCATCATAATTTTTACTATATCATTTCTAAGTTTGGCGGCACAGTTGTTGAGAATCACTAAACTAGAATCTCAATTGATTACCGTTACTGACAATTCTGAAACTGGTTATTTTCCAGGTATGTTGCAGGAATTTTTCTACTTTTTATAAAAAAATTTTTTCACTGATATTTAGAAATAAAATTTAATTCTCTGACGATCCCAGGATACCCGAGAGACCGATTAACAAAATTGACATATGCTAAGAAAAAAAAAAACAAAAATGAAGCACTGAAAGAGACTAAAATAATTCTGAAAAATAATGCATGAATAACACTGGAGAACAAATTTTTTGTTGCATTTATCCAAATCCTTGATATCGTCTAATTCGGGTGTAGGGGTTTCAATACAAAATTAGTTTCGCTCCTAAAGCTACAGTTTTTTTTTTAATGATATTTTTGTCTATTTTTTTGTCTAAATGCAGAAGTCTAAAAACTTAATATAAAACAGGGGGTCACGTAAAAGTTACGACCCATTTCAAGGGAAGTTAGAGCCAATCATTAGGATTAAAATTGCACAGAAACCCACGCCCGGAAACATCATCGTATTCAATTTCATCATCAATATCAATCAAAACAATCTAATCGTTATAATCAAAACAATTTTATTTTATAACTGTCATTGAACAGCCGACCCAAAATTCAAAATTTGGGTTTACGACTACTAATGTTCAACTCCGTAGCCTTGTAATTTTGAACCCAATCCAGAAGACAAGGGAACTCCTGGATCGAGTATTGGGAGAAATTTCCCTTCGTGGAGGACTTTTTTGATGGAGCTAACCCGCATTTGCGTTACATGGAGAGGAAGACCATGAGAACCTCCCACGGTTAGCCGGACGGCAAGGGGACTAACCCATGATCCGTCTACAACTGAGGATATTTCAAGTCAGCACTGTAGTCGGTGCAAACCGGATGCGGAATTCGTATCGACCAGCTATTGCCGGGATCGAACCCCGGTTCACCTCATTGGAAGGCGAACGAGCAATCCTCTGAGCCATCGCGGCTCAATCAAAACAATTGAAGATCTCAAAGAACGCATTGGTTTTGCGTTTGCTTTGGTGACTGCACAAATGCTTCATAATGTATGGAGTGAAATGGACTGTTCGTGTGACCAAGAGAAGTCACATAGATAATCTGTGACACGTGTATACAAAATTTTAGATCCTTCAAAATCCTCTGTGTAAATTTTCTCGATAAATTCGTTTTCATTAAATAGTTATAGTCGTTTGTCCATGTTGTAGTATTTGATAAAAAGTTTCCTGCGACAGAAAACAAAGAAATTTAAGAAACCATTAAAAAGGAGAAGAATCCTGGATGCTCTTACAAAGCTTCTAAATAACGGCATGTAAAAATACATTAAAGCCACATAATCTTTGATATGCAAATGTATTTGACTCCCACTACAAATAAGCTTTTGAAAGCATTAAAAACTACTGATTGTAATGAGCATATTTTGAGAACGTATATGAATGAAAGTTGTAGTCCGTGGATCGAGATTCAGACAGAAAGTAAAGGTTTATTAACAAAAAGCAAACAAACACATACAAATTTAAAAAGAACGCCATCTGGCGGTATTAAAAAGAAAAAGACTTCGTAGCAATCCTTCCCTGGGAATGACAACAATCTCCCCCTGCGAGAAGGATTTTACTTTTTAACACAAATAACAATATACATCAAAAATATTAATTCTCTTGATATAAATTTCAAATTAAACTTATTTTTTCCAAAGAGAAAATTAACTTCTCAAAAGTTACAGCTTTAGTTAAAAAATCAGAAATATTATCATTAGTATTGTTATAAACAGTTTTTATTCTATCTTCAATCATATCTCGCACAAAATGAAATTTAAGATTTACATGCCTGGTTTTGTTACCATTGTTCAACCAGTCAATAGCTGCTTGGCTATCAGAAAATATAGTAACAGGAACATTAATAAATTTTTACAGTTCATTTCATTTAGCATATTAATTATCCAAGTAAGTTCTCGAGCTGTGTCAACTGCAGCAAATAATTCAGCTTCATATGTTGATAGTCCCACACATCTTTGTTTTCTACTGTTCCATGTTATAAGAGAATTACCTAACATAATTACACAACCTGAAAAAGATTTTCCTCCTTCTGCGTTGCCCCAACTTGCATCAGCACTACAATTTAAAAAACCAAATTCTTTACTATAAAACAGGACCCTATCTTTTGAACCGTTCAAATATTTCAAAACTGTTTTAGCCAAAACATAATGCCTTTTTTCGGGACGTTTATTAAATTGTGATAAATAACTAGTTACAAAAGCAATATCTGGTCGGGTTCTATTTGCTAAATATAAAAGTTCACCGACGATTTCTTGATCATCAGTAGGACATCTATCTTCCCCTTTAGTTATGGGAGTATTTGTTTTCTTACAATTTTCCAAACCATACTTTTTCAGTAAAGATTCAATATAATGAGTTTGAGATAAAACAATTCCGTTTTCTTTTTGTGAAATCTTTATGCCTAAAAATTTTGAATCACTAGTTGTTTCTTTTAATTCAAATGTTTGATTAAGTTTTGAAATAATTTCCTCGCATAATTTCGAATTATTAGAAAATATTGCCAAATCATCTACGTATACACAAATTGTGAAAAAATCATTATCATTAATTTTAGTAAATACGCAATTGTCAGATGCAAGTAGAGTGAGACCAATCTTAAGTTCATTTTTTAACTTTATATGCCAATTTCTACGAGATTGAGGTAGACCATAAATACTTTTATTTAATTTGCACACATTATTTTTACCATATTTATCTTCAAAACCTGGAGGTATTTCCATATATATAATTTCATCAATATTGCCATATAAACATGCAGTTTTAATGTCAAAAAATTTAACAAATAAATCCAATTTTGCTGATAAAGCAATTAATAGCCTGAATGATTCAGAATAATCAACATTTTTTATTTGATTAAAACCAGCTGCAACCAGTCGCGCTTTGTAAATTTTGTTTTTATCGCCATTTTTAATTTTGTACACCCATTTCCTTTTTATTATTTTTTCCTTCTTAGGCCTCTCAATTAATTCGAAAACCTTATACAGTCAATTCGCTATAACTCGAAGTACGATAACTCGAATATTACTATAACTCGATTTTTTTATGAGGTCCCGGCCCTTTTATCTTCAATTTCATGATAATTATTCCCGATTACTCGAATTTTACTCCCTTTAACTCGATTTTTTTTTGGGATCCTTTAAAGCAAGAAAAAAAAACAACCTAGGAGCTGATATCTTGCCCCTTCCTTTGCAACACACAGTGTCTTTCGCATTCTTCATGGAGAAGCTAAAGCTGTCCCTCTTGAAGTATGTGAACAGTGGTTAAATGAAACGTTACCAAATTTACTTCAAGGATAGTTAAAATTATGTTTTCAATATTGATGAAATTGGTTTATTTTTTAAATGTCTTCCGAATAAGACTATGATGTTTAAGGATGAAAACTGCTCAGGGGGTAAAATGAGCAAGGAACGTTTGATTGTCCTAGTTGGAGGAAATGCGTCTGGGACAGAGAAATTGCCCTTACTTGTTATCGGAAAATACCGAAATTCCCGATGTTTCAAGAATGTAAAAACGTATCCTTTAAATTACAAGTCTAACAAAAAGTATTGGATGACATCAGTTTTATTTGAAGACTATGTAAGAAAATTGGATCTGAAATTCTTCGCAAAAAGAGAAAAGTGATACTCTTTATGGATAAATGCACAGCACATAGCGATCTACCTAATTTGAAAGCAGTAAACTTGCAGTTCCTCCCGCCAAACACAACAGCAAAGTTGCAGCCGATGGACCAGGGTATCATAACGTGCTTCAAACAGTCTTATCTTAAATGGCTTGTCAGAAAAATGATCTTAAATATTGTAAGCATTTAGAAGATTTGTAATTAATAAGCATTAATTAAATTATCCGACAATATTTCGAAAGTCCAAAACCGAAACTAACGGTAAGTCGAACTTCCGATATGTCGAAGTTTTTCGTCAGTCCTATCAGATTCGAGTTATCGCGAATTCACTGTATTTCTCCATCGAAAGAAGTTCATTTTCCATTGCAGTTTTGCATTCCGAATATTCATTACTATCTATCGCCTGGTCATAATTTTGAGGAACTGATGGCTAAGTTCTTTAAGTTCTTAACTTTCGAGGCTAAGTTCGAGTTCACGGATATTTTATTTTTTATTCTTTCAGAAGGTCTTAATGCCGGAGTATTTCGATTATTTTCGTTTTGCAAATCGGTACTTTCTAAGGACGATTTATGAGAAAAAGAATGTTCACTCCTTGATTCGGGTGGAGGGGAGTTATAGGTTTCAGTTTCGATTTGCGGTTGAGATATATTAAACTGGGTCAAATCCTCAATGTTCCATATACTACATTCATTTTTGTTTGTTAGAAATTTACTTCCTCTTAATGATTCTTTAAATTTAACAGATCGCTTTTCAATTACAATATTTTTATCTACATCATATATTCTATAAGTGCGTCTTTCTCTAGAATAACCAACGAAAATCCCACGTTTCCCGGAACATCAAATTTATTTCGGAATTGTTTAGGTATATGAAAATAAACGACGCATCGAAATACCTTTAAGTAGTTAAGTTTAGGTTCTTTTCCTGACCATATTTCAGTCGGAAGATTTTGTTTATTTTTACGCGGTGAAAGATTAGAAAAGGGAGTGCTAAAATTTATCGCTTCAGCCCAAAATTTTAATGGTAATTCACTTTCATATAATAATGTCCTAGCCTCGCTCAGCCAAATCAGCAAAATTAGTAAAAAATCCACAATATTACTTTCTTTTTTAAAAAAAAATATTGAAAGAAACAGTTTTTCATAAAAAAGGCATTTTTTTATATCAAATTTTCTATATATTGTGATAAACCAAATTCGATCTATATATTGATTATATTGTGATAAAACAAACTCGTGTAAAGATTGCACTAATCAAACAATTTTTACTCCAACAGTTTGAGCAAATGCAACGAGAATGAATATTCCCAAAGTCTCTTAAAAATGATTAGAGTCAACAAAAAAAGCTTAGATAGCTTATTCTTATTCTAAAGCTTATTCTTAACAAATATGTAAAGCTGTAGATAGAAGGCGGTAGTGACTTTTAGAAAAAATCACTGATCTCAATTACTTGTGGTCACCAAACTATTTTTATTTTCAAACAACATTGTTTTGTTGTTCTATATTTTGCTTTAATATTTAGATGCATAAACTTTATCTTAGAAAAATAATCTTCAATTGTCTGCTTTCAAAATTCTTTAGAATGTTTCTCTTGAATCATGCAATTCAATAGTATATTCTTTTTATTGTTAGGACTGCTCTTCAGAAATTTAATTTCAAAATATTTTGTTAGGGGCCCGGGAAATTTTATAGGCCTTGGGCCTGAATTTGTCTTGATCGGGCCCTGCTTTTATGCCAAATATTATGAGTATCCAAATTACATACTTCATTACATTCTAACTTAGAATTATTTACATCATTATAATCAAACGAATTAGGTGAAATGTTATTACACGGTTCCATTAAAATTTCAAAACGATTGTTTACTTTTACAGCTTTAAAAACACTGCGATTACCATTAGATTCAATTTTATAACCTTTATCAATTAATTTAGATACCGAAATTAAATTATTTCGTAAATCTGGTACATATATAACATCAAATATTGTTAGATTTTTACTGCAATTATCAACTGTTGTTGTAACTTTTACTATACCAAAACCTTTAGAAATTAAATTTGACTTCTTACCTGCTGATTGTATTATTCCATTAATATAACTTATGTTTTCAAAAAAGTTTAAATCTTTTACCATGCGTGAAGTAGCACCTGAATCTAGAATGAAAACAGTTTTGTTTTTACCGGTAGCCATGTTGTTCTTGTTCAGCGATAAGAGCGAAATTTTCACTAGAATGATTATCTTGATTTTCAAATGCACAATGAGCGTTATTGGTTTTGTTCATACCCGATTTATAGTTTGAAAAAGTTCTTTTTTCTTGAGATGTTGGGTTTTTAATTCCATCGTTCTTGTTTCGGAAATAGCAGTCTTTAGCTAGGTGATTCGTTTTATAGCAGATGAAACATTTTCTCGTGCTTCTATTTTCATATTTATGTTTTACTCCGAATGCTTCTGTTCATCTAGGAATACAATTTTTTAATTTTGATAAGCTGTTCTCTTCCTCCCGCAGTATTTCTAAAATTTCATCCATTTGTTTTTCACGTTGGGTTTTGAGGATTTCTCTTATTTTTGAAAACTTTCCTCGTAAACCTCTAACAGTATAATAAACAAGTTCTCTCTCTGTAATTTGCAGTCCCAGTGACGAAGATTTCGTTTAAAGTCCACGTCATCTTGCAATATAGTCTGAAACATTTTCATTTTCCTTCATTTCATGATTTTTTACTTCGTTACTTGCATCGATTTTTCGATCTTCAGTTTAACCAGTAAATGTGCTTTGTATTTTTTCCCATAGAATTTTAGCATTAGTTTCGTTTGCGAACTGAAGACTTTGGTCGTCAGAAAGCGATAGTTGTATGTATGCAACTCCGTCATCATTGTTTTTGTTCCCACAATTTTGGATCAAGTTATTTGGACTGCTTCTTCAGTTAGCACAGTTGCAATTTTCTTAAGTGTCAGCAAAGCCTTGACGGCAGATCCCGATTCATTTCCGGATCCAAACGATGTTTATCACAGCGAAACTTAGTGAAACTTTTTACAGCGTCATAATTTTCAAAGCCACGCTCTGCTACCAACTGTAGTCCGTGGATCGAGATTCAGACAGAAAATAAAGGTTTATTAACAAAAAGAAAACAAACACTTACAAATTTAAAAAGAACGCCATCTGGCGGTATTAAAAAGAAAAATACTTCGTAGCAATCCTTCCCTGGGAATAACAACAAAAGTTTTGCTGGATCTTATTTCCTGTGGCTTGATTGAACATACCTATTTCATTAAAATGAAAGTTTATTAATTTAATTTTGTAACCTTTTTAATTTAAATGCATTTTTACCATTTGGTGTGGCGAAATTGAAGACCAGGGGAGAAGAAGGGTTCTCACAAAAGTGATTATTGGAAGGCCATTTGTTGCATTTTGAGGATTGCTAATTAATAACGTGAAAAATTGGTTCACCCCAAGAGTTATTACACAGTCAAAACGAACTGTTATGTGGAAAAACCCTCACTTTCCTAGACTGTTTTTTCTCTGCTTTTAAGGACACATGCCGTTCATCCCCCTTCTTCGTCAATATTGTTAGTCCTGAAGCAGAATGTATAATTTTAGGTTTTAAAAACATGAATAAAAGTAATTTATTTCAGTAAATTCACTGAAAATTTGGGTGAGGCTATAATTGTATCAAGTGAAATTGATAATAGGTAGGTAAGTATTTTATTTACGTCTCACTAGAGGTGCACAATGGGCTATTGGCGACGGTCTGGGAAGCATCCCTGAGACATGCCATCGAAATTTTGATTCTCTGAGAGGGGGTGGCTCCCTTGCTTTGGTAACCCGGTGGCCTGCGCACGAAAACGAGCACTTTACGGTAGAACAGTTTAACGAGGACCGATACCACGCTTCCTCAGTCCCTACGCAGGATAATCAAAGTGGTCATCCACCCGCTTACTGACAGCAGTCAGTGATGCTTGACTTTGGTGTTCTACTGGAAACCATGTCTTTGCGATCAGTTCATTGTGGGACGAAATCGATAATAGTTTTAGAAAATTAACTTAGACTAATCGTAGTTTACAACTAAAAAAAAACAGCGGATCCACTTTTTTTCTCTCTTGAAAATAAGATTTAGCTTCCCAGTCTCATACTTCAGTTAAATCCCTATTATTTAACAACCACAAGCGATTCCAATCAAAAAAATTTCTTGCCTTAGGAAGAAAAGAAAAAAAAATTAAAAAAAAATTTTTTTTTTAAATTTCTAAACCAAATTTATGTTTAAATTTTTTTAAAAAGAGATATATAATTCAAAAACAATCCCTAAAATCAATAATTCGCCAAATAATAGATTTCTCCCTGTGATCAGTGATCTGGTAACTACTGGTAACACTATGTAATAAAATTTGAATAAAGCAGGTCAGACATTTCATTCCGTGATCTGTTTACCTTGCCATTATCTCTTTTTAAAAAATCTATTCTTCTACAAATTTTGTATCATAATCATTGAACCCAGATTAAATAGATTCGAGTTAGGAACTATTAGCTTATTTACCTTTTATATTATAATATAATACAACATGTGAATTTTGAATTTCGCTGCTTTACCTTGAAACAACAAATCACTTTCTCTTTTGAATTTTCATCATACCCCAGGAAGGAAACAATAAAATTCTCCTCAACAACAGTTCTATAATAAGTAGTTTCAATCACGAAAATTATCATCATAATTAAATTGAATCCAGATTAAATAGCTTAGAGTCGACAACTACGTATTAGCTTATTTGTCTGTTACATAATAATGTAATGAAATAAGATGCGAATTCTGCATTTTGCTGTGTTGAAAACATCATTTGCCATCAAACAACAAATCCTCTTCTCCTTTAAATGTTCATCAAAACCCGGGAAAAATTCTTCTCAACATCAATTCCATAATAAGTAGCTTCAATCGCGGCAGTAATCATCATAATGTATAATACGTTGGATACTACGTGTCTCACCAGAGTTACAAATAAACAACTCCCTACCAACAATTCCATATTTCGTAATTTAATAGTGGACAGTAATTAGCAAGCATCAAATACTCAAATCATACAACAAATCATAAAGGAAGGTAGAATTACGAGAAAATTTGATCATTAAACCAGAAGTAATTTAAGTTTTAACGTTTTTTCACCCTCTCCTTGTACATCCAAAATTAAAAACTAAATTTTACAGAAAATACGACCGAACAATTTTACCATAAAAATTATCCAAAGCAATTGAATCCAGTGATCGCAGAAGTATCTCAAAACATGTGGGGGTGGCTCTCCTCTCCTCCCTGGATATAAGTATTTTATATATTTATATATATATATATATATATATATTATTATTATTATTATTATTATATTATTATTTTTAACCGACTCCGAATCATCTGAATCTCACAATTAAGAATTCGATTAACTGTAAATTTAATTAGAAAAATTACAATGTTAGAAGGGGCTGCATCCCTTCTTTTATAAAATGTGAAGAGGCTAAAGCCCCTTTGTCCCCCCCCCCCAGTTTCACGGTCCCTGATTTAATCTGTGTGAAAAAAATTTATTATTTGACTACAGTTTAAAAATTCCTTCCCCTTTTTTGAAAAAAAAAAAAAAAGAATAAGAAACATGAGTATAATAAATGGGGAACGAATGGCGAATGGCACGTCCAAATGGCACAAGGAAAATAATTTAACATTAAAAAAATAATTTAAAATTATTATTGCTAAGCTTTTCCTAAGATAATTTATACTTCCTTAGTATCTGATAATTGAATATCTCAGTTAAGCATCTAAAAGGATGGTCAACTATTGTGTTTAATTACTTCACAATGCAATGTAAGTGGACGTGAGTAGAAAGCCACAACACTCTTCTGTCCACTTAAAAGATGCAAATAAGTGGAACGGATATGAAAACTTATTCCGGTCATCTGATGGATGCGGAAGTTAAACAATGTTTTTTTTTTTTTTTTTTTTTTCGTTTTCGTTTTGTTTCAAGGACAACGAGAGTCCAAAGCAATTTTGATAGGATTTATTGTTCCTTAGATGAAATTTAAAAGTTTTTGCAAGTCACTTTTCGAAACTAAATCGAGGCAAGTCACAGACACAGGTAAAAAGAAAAAACGAATAACGCTCTTCATAAGTATTACAACTAAAGAAATTATTTTAACATTTTACAGACCGCAATCATGAAAAATGCTATAAATCATCACCTTAGCGTAAATGATAGCAAATGACGTAACATGACGAAATGCCTGAAAATAGATGGATGTAAACTTGAATTACATCTTGTCCGTTCAGATTTAAAATGTTGCCATAACAATGAGTACTTCAAAAAATAAAAGTAGCAATATACAGGGTCAGAGCCGGGATAGCCTGATATTTAGGGTGCTGGACTCGTGATCGAGGGAACGGGAGTAATTTCTAAAAGACCGAAGAATCCCCATGTATTAAATGGTGATTAGTGAAAGTTAAATCTGTTGGGGTCACAAAGCCCGCCAAGTTCTCTTACAAATTCATAACCGTGATGGGTCAGGGGAGAGAGCGTTCGATACGTATACGTATTCTAGTCGATACGTATTTCGCACCCGGCTCGCACCGACCATACTGCTGACGTAAAATATCCTCAGTGGCAGACGGATTATGGGTTAGAGTTCCCTTGCGAGGTTTTCGTGGTTTTCTTCTCCGTGTAACGCAAATGCGGGTTAGTTCCATCAAAAAGTCCTCCACGACGACAAATTTCTCCCAATACTTGATCCAGGAGTTTCCTTGTTTTCTGGATTGTGTTCAAAATTACAAGGCTACAGAGTTGAACATTGGTACGTCAAACTTGGGTCGACTGTTCTACGGCAGTTATAAATTAAAATATACAGGTTCATTGAAGTCCGTAACTATCCTATCCTAACTTTCGAACAACTAAGAGAAGTTAAGGATGAAAAAATTTTGAATTATAAGGTATGAATTTTTTTATACCACATTAATCTGCACATTTTTCAATTGAAAAATCTAAAGTTTCAACTGTTTTTATTTAGTAGATGCTGAGAAAAATTTCCAATTAATTATTTTTAAAAAAATAATTTGGGGACAATGAAGAAATATTTAAATGGGGGAGATTAATATTAAAATGTTACGCTCCGTGAGCGTAGCCTAAAATTTCATTCCTATTTTTTTCGCTAATAATCGATTGCTTATCTTTTCATTTTTATTTTTAATAAACTACAAAATGCGATGTTTCTTTTTTAGTCGTCTAAAAATTTATTTGCTATTTAGCAAAGAAATTCGAATAAAACATTTTATTGAATAAAAAACATTTTATTCAACGAAACATTTATTCAACGAATAACATAAACATTCTATTCAACGAATTTCGATTTTTATAAAAGCATGCTTCTGATAGAATATGATTATACACCATATTGCTCTTATTTAATGCGATTATATTTCATTTTTTACTTTGTTTTCTCAATAATTGATACAATTTTAATAATATACATACGTATGCATAGATTTGGAATAATATATTTATCAATTTCTTCAATATATATTTTATAATTATTAATACGAATACGTAGTCAAAATTTTTAAGCATCTTAAAATTTCTCAACATCTTATATATTGTCTTAATCTTAAAATAAACTTTATAATCACCTGTCCTCGAGAGTTTCACAGAACTATTTAACCAACGATTTAATTAAATTTTAACATTTTAAAAATCATATTCTTTACGCTACCACGTATATTATTTCTTCATTAATAGACTAATCAATTTTTTTAGTACTTTAATTTATGTTTTCTTTAAAGTAAAGTTCCTTTTTAAATTATTGTCAAGTTTTTTTTTAAAAGAACTATTGTCAGCTAGCTAAGAATAAAACCTTGTTAAGAAATTAAAAACATTCCGCCGTTTAAAATCATTTGATGCAAAACAGCTGATTATTTACTAAGCATGCTATTTTTTTCGAAAAAAGAATATAAATTATTGATTGCCTTTTTTTGTTTCTTGTGACTTCAACATGGATTATCCAAAATAGTGTTGATGTTTTATAAGTCAACACAAAGAGTACAAAGATACTGAACACAAAAAACTGTCGAATACGTAGCCAAAATTTTTAAGCGTCTTAAAATATCTCAGTATCTTAAATGTCGTCCTAACATCTTAGTTGTGAAATTAAATTTTTTATTATCTGACGACGTGTGATTCATAAACTATAAAAGACGACTACAAAAAAATTGAAACAAAACAAATATTGTTGTTGTCGTAAGCCATTAAGGCACTGAAGATGTGGTTGTTTTCCAGTGGCGCCATCTATGACCAAGAATTCGGCTTCTTACACACCCATACTGCACACACTCGTTTATAAGGCGGACTCATTCATGCATTCATTCGTTCATCCACAGATCGAAATTTTGACCTGAACCAGATAACGATTAATCTCATCCAGTACCCCCAGAGGTTTAATTTGTTATGGGAACATGGAGGACTTTATTACTTGACAGATTTAGCGTGCACCAGTCATCATTTACTCCACGGGGGTCTTCGGCCGGCTGAAGTCCCTTCCTCACGGTTGTAAGTCCAGCGCCCTGCCAACCAGGCTATATTTATATGTTAGAATACATATTTAAACATTAGAATGAATATTAGCTTTTATATGATAGTATTTTAATATTTGGATATTTTATTAATTGTGTGTTACATTAATTGTGATTTTCCTTTTAAATACACGATAAAAACTTAACATGCATTATGACTTCATAACTATCCTGGGAGTTTGACAGTTTTTGATTGTTTTAATCAGTTTTTAACCCTAACCTTGATTTCGTACTTAAAAAATTAATCAGAATCAGGGTTAGCGAATTTCTTGATTTTTTTTTTTTTTTTTTTTTTTTTCAAAAATACTGACTTGATTTAAAACGAACTTCTTTTTTTTTAAAATTTAAATCAGATTTTTTTTAAAAACTTTTACCAGCTAAATTATCTAATAAATGTAGTAAAAATATTTAATATTATTATTAAATTAGTACAAACTAACCACTGAATAAGTTGTTACGAATTTCTGCCTGACCAGAAGAGGGCGTTGTAATTACTCACAATAATTCTGTAATCACTAATGTGGCGGGCAATGGATTGAACTGGATGGCTTATTGGCCAACCCCATTTCGTATCATATAGTTTTATTGTTTATTAAATTTTTTTGTTATTAAATATGGTATATTTATTTAATGCACCCATTCGCCAGAGAATCATTCTACAACATGGGGCATATCGGCAGCGAATATCGCTAATTAAAACGGAATAAGAACTGGAACTGTACGATAAAAGGTTGTTCGTACTAAGAAGAATTATAATATTAGTGTATAAAAACCACCAATCTTGTAAAAATAGAACGTAATTGGATTATTACATTATTGGATTTGGATTTGATACACGTTCATTTGGATTTGCAAGGTAGGAGATTTTAAAGCTTACATTGTTACTGTTTTGAAAATGGATAAAATTTGTAAATTAATTGAAAAACGAAGCAGTGTAAGAAGCGCGATAACGAGATTAATTTAAAGAATAAATACTGTGGACGAGCAAACGGAAACTGATACACCAATTTCAGAATTGCTCGAACTATTAGAAACAAAAGAAGAAATTCTTAAAAAAACACGATTCTGAAATTGAAGATCTCATTACTGATCCCGAAAATTTTAAACGGAAATCAAAGTATCGGAAGAGTACGAGGAAAAAATTCTTACATCTAAAATAGAGTTAAAAAGTAAAATTAAAGAAATGAACAAGGAAATAAATCATGTAGCTGAATTAAGTCACAACACTTCGATTGAAACTTCAGAACACACCTTTTCGGCCCTTAAATTACCTAAATTGGAAATTCCCCGTTTTTCTGGTGATTCCAGTTTAACGGAATTCTTTAACTGCTTTAATAGCGCGATAGGTAAAAATGATTCCCTTTCTAAATTTGAAAAATTTCAGTACCTAATATCCCTTCTTTCACCCCCCCCCCGCCTATAATGTTGTTGCTGGATTTGAATTAAGCGATAAAAATTTACGATTCTTGCATTGAACTACTAAAACAGCGTTACGGTAGAACTGATTTCATTACAAATTCATATATTACTAAATTTGGAGCCGGTTAGAAACTCATCGTATGTTAGAGGTTTGCGTAAACTATATGATGAAATAGAGGTAAACATAAGAAATTGACGTGCTTTAAATGTTACCGAGGGATTGTATGGTCATTTAAACCCATTGTTATTCAAATTATTGCCCCAAGATTAAGTTTTAGAATTTCATCGGAAACGTGATAAAAATAAAAACTGTGAAGGTTCGGAAATAATGACATTTTTAAGAAACGAGGTCGAGTTAAGAGAAATTTGTGAATCAGTAATAAGTAGCCCAAAAATTAGGAAACTAAACGCACCCCTTTTCAAAATTATCAAAGCGGACAAACTTATCAAAAGAATTACTCTAAACCTAAAAACGTAGCCACAGCTTCAACTTTGCATACTCAGTTTAAAAATATTTGTATTTTTTGTGGTTTGATAAATTCACATGATTCTGTTGATTGTAAAAAATTGGATATTGAAACAAAAAACTAGTATGTAAAATATGTAATTCTAAATACCATCAAAAATCAGTGAGTAGGAAAATTCTTAAACCCCAAAATAATATATAGAGAGATAATGAAGAGAAAACGAAAGATTCTGAAAACGATAGTAACTCGAATAACTATCAGTCTAACTCAAAAGTAAATGTAGAGAATATTTCTGTTTCACACAATATATATTCCAAAGATAAAGCTTTTCTACAAACATGTTTTGTATTAGCTTGTTCGGATAAAAATTCTATTTTGGCAAACGCAATTCTTGATAATGCATCTCATAGGAATTTTACAAGTTCTAAATTAAAAAAGAATTCAAATTAAAACCCGTATGCTATGAAAAATTAGGAATTTATTCTTTTGGCCAAACCAAAGCATGTGAAAAAGATTATCCTGTTATTTCTTTGAAACTCATAAATAAAAGTGATAGTTCAAATCGAATGCTTAGTAACACATTTTATTTAAAATTTAACCTTGATTTAGCCGCTTCTAATGAATGAGTTAAAAACTAAAGGATATGAACTTACTGACTCATTTGAAACTACGGTTTGCGATTTATGGATAGGGAGTGGTATTTTCTGGAAAATTGTTTACAATGACAGGATTGATTCCCATTTTGGATGGTTACTATCTGGGTATAATAAATTGGGTCATGACTCAATCGAAAGTTGTGAGAATGTATGCTTAACTATGCACTCTATTTTATTTGATCTTAAGCTATTTTGGGAAATGATGAGTTTTCGTATGAGAAAATGTGTCTTTCTGTAAAGAATAATCAATTAATAGAACATTTCGATAATTATTTGTGTTTAAATGGAGAACGTAACGTATGTAAATTAATGTGGAAGGAAAATTTGGTACCCCCTCTGGAAATAAACTTTAAGTATAAAGTTACGAAGAGGCGTTTTCATTCGTTAGAGAATAAATTAAATAAAAATCCCGAGATTTTAGATCAGTATAAACAAATTGTTTCGGAACAAATAAAATGTAACATTGTAGAGAATAGTATAAATGAAAATTTTAATTTGGGATATTTTATGCCTTCGTGCAGTAATTAGGAATGACAAAGAAACAAGTCGCGTTCGTATTGTTTACGATTGTAGTAGTAAGGCAAATGAAAATAAAAAATCTTAGAATGATTCGCTTGAATCGGGAATTAATCTTTATTCAAATTTATTAAATATAATTCTTAAATTTCGAGAGAGTCAAGTCTTTTGCGGATTTTGGGAAAAAGCTTATCACATGATAGAAATTGCGGAAGAGGAAAGAAGTTATCTAAAATTTTTATGGTTTTCGGATGAAACAGATAATTCAAAAAGAATACTTTAATTTAATCGCCTTCCTTTCGGATTAACGACGTCATCATTTGTTCTTGCTTGCGTATTAAAATTTCATATTAGGAAAATTAAAGAAGACAAAACGAATTGTTTTGAAATGTTGAATTCTCATACGATGATGATTTGTATTATGGTGCTGAAAGTGTTCAGGATGCCTATCAGTTATCTTCATCGGCAATTGAAATACTACGCGACGCCGGATTTAATTTAAGGAAATTAAAAACTAATTGTATAGAACTAAATTAACCTTGGCGTAAAAATGGATATCAGGAAAATACCGATTTTGGGCAAGGAGCTGGTTTCTTAGGATTAAAGTGGGATCCTATTGAGGATAAAATTAAATTAGATTTAAAAGATTTAAGGTACTCCTTGGAATCAGGAACCACCAAAAGACAAGTGTTGAGAATAATTTCTAAAATTTTTGATTCATGTTGATTCATTAGTCTATTTGTAGTTAGAGCTAAAATAATTGTGCAGGAAATTTTTGAGCGAGGTTTAAAGTGGGACGATTTAGCCTTGCGATTTAGTAGAGAAATGGAAAAAATGGTGTTTTGAAATTACTGATTTGGACAATTATGTTATAATGACGGATATTAGTGATGTTTCTCTTCACATATTTGTAGACGCAAATGCTAAGGCTTACGGAGCCGTGGCATACCTTCGTTATACAACAATAAAAGGACATATTGAAATTTAATTCATAATTTTTAAGTGCAAGGTTAAGTGCTAAGTGCTTTGGCCAGATTGGAGCTAATGGCAGCTCACGTCGGTGCTAGATTAGGGAAATATTTACAAAACGTTTTTCCCAATTTCACTAAACAAATATACTATCGGAGTGACTCTAAAATTGTTCTTCACTGGGTGAGAGGATCTTCAAAACTTTGGTACCCATTTGTGTCTAATCGAGTGGCAGAAGTGCAGACACTTCCAGAGTGTTGGAACCATTGTAGCGGTGCGGAAAATCCTGCTGATTTTATCACTAGAGGAGAATCCGCAGCTAAAATCGTGTCGAGTTCCCTGTGGTGGTCTGGACCAGTTTGATTGCCCCATCCAGTCAACTTGTGGCCTGTAGTAAATGTTAGCAACCATCCTGATGACAATAGCGAAGTGGTGAAGAACGAACAACGAGCTGTTGCGGTGAACACTGTGACTCATTACAAGACTTGTGACCTTTCTTTCACAAAGTGTATTGATGTCAACAAACATAGCAATCTTACTAGGCTTTTGAGAGTGACTGCTGGGGTAAAAAGGTTTTCCCATAATGCCAAGCCAGATTCTTCGAAGTTGAAAGGACCTATTAGTGCTTCTGAACTTCAGAATGCTTTGCTTACCTGGATTAAAACTGTTCAACTCTTGCATTACGAGAGTGAAATCTAACAACTTCTCCCTCAAAATACTTTGAGTAAAAATTCAAGAATATTCAATCTCAGTTGTAAACTTAATGATGATAATTTTTTTTTTACAGGGACGTTTGCAGTTCTCAAGCGATGATGTGAAAACAAAACATCTTGTACAGCTTCCTTCTAACGATAAATTTGTTGAATTAGTTATATTAGATGCTCATGTTAAAATGGGTCATTTAGGTATAGATTCTACTTTAACTCAATTAAGAGAACAATATTGGATATTAAAAGTTAAACAATTTGTTAAAAAGGTTTTGAGAAACTGTTTAATATGCAGACGTTATAAGCAGTGGCGTAGCGAGCTTAACTCGCGCCCGGGGCACAATACCCTTTTAGCGCCCCCCCCCCCATTCGAAAACCATATAATATTATATGTAAAATATACTCGCAAATTAATAAATAAATAAAGTAAAATAAATAAAGACATAGACTCTATCTAGGCTTTAAATTTGAGACAAATAATGTAGTTGAGAGAACAAGACTAGATTTTGAAATGCACATAATCATCTAGAATTAGTTCAAAAGATACCTATCATTTATTTTACATATTTATAAAGAAATATTTTAAAAACACGCAGTTGTAAAACAATAAAAAAGTAAATATTTATTATCTCTAAGGAGATACATATATTTAATAATCATATGATTATAATACATTAATAAAACTAATTACTATGTCTACATTTTCAGTGCTTTTGATGAAGCAAATGTATCAATAATATCATCAAAATTGATCATTTAAAATTTTTCTCTTTCCACACTTAAAAATGCTAGGTCACTTAGACGATCTGTCAAAATTAATTTTAATTTGCTGAATGAACGTTCGCAGCTAGCAATTGATGCTGTGATAGTCAGGAGTATTTGAAGTGCCGCTCTCAGATTTGGAAAAACATCTTCTCCATTCGAGATTGATTATAAAAGTAAGAAATTCTTATGGAGTTTTAGGTTCAATTTCTTTTCTACTGCGGAGTAACATTTTGCAGTCACATATTTTGATAAAAAGTTCTATTACATTGAAATCTGTTTTATAAAATTCACCCAAATTTTCACAATTTTTTTTTCAAGGTCGTTATCAAAATATCCTTGTTTAATAAATTTTCACCATCTAGTAGAAATCCAAAGTTGAAATTAAGGTCACTTAATCGTGTATACATTTCTTGCCAATTCTCCAGACACGTATTGTTGTATCCATATCCCATTTTTCACAAAGAGACTCCGCTTTTTCTATTGCATCTTTACGGAGCTTGTCTCAAATTTCGGCTAGTTCAGTCGCTAATGATTCAAGATCATAGAACACTTCTCTAAAATTCATTCTAGCATCTTGTAATCTGAGCTGCACACGATCAATCCTTCTTAAGATTTCATACCAAAAATGAACTACAGTTATAAAACTAAAGGTTAGTATATTTTGCAACAGAATTGTAGCTTCACTTCTGTTGTCACTTGTAGTGGTAGTGTGCTCTGCTAATCTTTCTAATAGTTCATTAATTTTCTCTAGCCCAGAGATGATAAGACTAACAGCTTGTATTCTGGCACTCCATCGCGTTTCAGATGTGTGACCTGTCATCACGGCAGCATTATCGTAACATTGTGATCTGCAGTTTGTTAATGAAATTTCATCGTAATTTAATTTCTTTAAAATTGTATTTTCGATCGAGGCTGCATCTTTAGCATGTATTTCAATAAAACTCAAAAAAGATTCTTTGATGGAAACTTTTTTATTGATAAAACCAGTATCTACATACCTAGCGACTTGGGACATTTGTTCTCGATGAGAGATATCAGAAGTTGAATCAAACAAAAGTCCATAATATTTATTTCTTTTGATATCGTTTATTAGTTGATTTCGAATTGTAGATGCCAGAAGATGAATGAATTCATTTTGAATCTGTGGTGGCAAATATGAGAACAACAAATTTTTCTGTTAGCAAATTTTTTCATACTCTATTCACTTAATAATAGAATCGTCGAGTAGATGTAGTAAGTAATCTTATTTGATTTATTACTTACCAAGAATGCCTTGAACTTGAAAGGTAGTAACATAGTGAAATATACAATATAATTTATGCTGACATTAAACTTATATATAACATTTAATATTTAATAACATTTCATTTTTATTCTAAGCAGAGCGAGATGACAAGGAAGCAAAACTGAAAAATACACCCCCAAAATAACTTAAAAGTTACTATTTCGGGTATTTCACTAATTTTTCGCTGACTTCCACAACCTGTCCCAAATGTCACGGATATGTACAGTCACGGAAAAAAGTATCCGGAAAGTAACAAATAATCTTTTTTTTAAAAAAACAGATAATTCTCAGGCACACAACAAATATGGCGTTGTTTGTGCCCTTTCTTAGAAATGACAAAACGTTGTATTTGTTGTGTGTCTGAGAAGTATCTATATTAAAAAATAGACGATCCTTTAGTTGTTATTTTCCGGACACTTTTTTTCCCGTGACTGTACATATAAGTACATTAGAGTGTTATGGTTATCGTTTTAAAATAACAAGCGTAAGCTACATTGTTTTTATACAAATAAAAATAAATTGATTTCTGAAAGAAAGAATGTTTGTATTTTGTACACTGAAAATATTTATTTTAACATATTATGAGATAATTTATGTAACCACACAGCATAGAAGGAAGTGCTGACAGACACAGGTCGAGTTAGACAGACACACGTCTGCCAATGGAAAAGACGTGCCATTTTGTATTATGAATATATTATTACAGTTTGATTTAGACTATTAAAGTGACATTATGAATTAAATATTATGAATTAAATATTATGAATAATATTTATGAATTAAATATTATGAATAATATTTATGAATTAAATATTATGAATAATATTTATGAATTAACATTTATTATATCACACTGGCACTAATTTAAAATATATTTTCCAGAAATAAATCATAATAAAAAAAATTATCCAGCAATTTTTTGTTTTGCGGACCATTTGGCGCCCCTTTGTGAGTAGCGCCCGGGGCATGATGCCCCCCCTTGCCCACCCCTCGCTACGCCACTGGTTATAAGGTAAAACCAGGTACTCAAGTGGTAGCTCCGTTACCACCTGACAGAATTAGAGAACAACCTCCTTTTGATGCTTCTGGTGTAGATTTCGCTGGACCTTTTTTTGTTATTGACTGTAGTAATAAGTGTTATTTGTTAATATTTACCCGTGCAGTCACTAGAGCTGTGTATTTGGAGCTAGTTATTAATATGAATACTGATTCTTTCTTATTGGGCTTAAGAAGATTTATTTCTCGTAGAGGACTGTGTTCAAATTTGTACTCAGATAATGCGAAAGTTTTTAAAATGGCAAAAAGTGGACTAAAAAAATGGTGGAAGCAAATTAATGATCCTCAGGTAAAAAAATATGTTTGCATCTAAAAATATTGCTTGGTAATTTATTGTTGAAAAAAATCCATGGTGGGGAGGTTTCTGGGAGCGACAGATACGTATGGTTAAAACTTGTTAAAGAAAATTATTGGTAAATCTTCCCTAACTCTTAAAAGAATTAGAAACTCTCTTTTTGGAAATTGAAGCCATGATAAATTTTAGGCCTAGTACGTATCTATCGTAACGTATCTGTACCTCGGAACTTTCTCCACTTACACCTTCTCATTTTTTAGTTGGAAAAAGATTAATGTCTTTACCTGTTGTTGAGTATAAATCTAATGATTTGATTGTAAATAGAGATTCATTAACTAAAAGGTATAAATACCAACGAACACTTTTGGATCATTTCAAGAACCGGTGGAGGAGGGAATATTTACTACATCTAAGATCTGCTTACATTTCTTCACCACCAGGCAAGATAACATCATTTAAGATAAATGATATTGTTTTAATCAATGATGAGCGTCATCCCAGAAATATGTGGATGCTGGGAAGAATTTCGGAAGTGTATCAGGGACGAGATGGGAACATTCGTTCTCATTTGATAAAAACAAGGAGATATAAGACGCTCAGTTCAACTTGTAAATAATTTAGAAATTAACCCTTAAACAAAAATGTTCATTGTAATGTGTAAAAAAAAATATTTTGAAAATATGCATACGTAATAATTGATTGTTTTATAATGCTATCTTAATTATTGAACATTCTTTTAATTATTATTATTGTAAATTACTGATAAGAATAAATGTTATATTATATATTTTAACTAATATTCTTGAAAAAATTTTGTTATGCAAATTTATGGTAAGGGAACTCAAAAGAGTTCAGGTGGGAAGTGTTACGAATTCCTGCCTAACCAGAAGAGGGCGTTGTAATCACTCACAATAATTCTGTAATCACTTATGTGGCAGGCAATGGATTTAACTAGATGGCTCATTTACGAGCCCAATTTCGTATCATATCGTTTTATTGTTTATTAAATTTGTTTGTTATTAAATGTGGTTTATTTATTTAAAACACCCATTCGCCACTGAATCATTCTGTAACATAAGTAAAATTATGGCTGCAAACTTCACATTCTAAAATTTTAGGCAGGAAAATTTTTTTTATTTAATTGTTAGGAAGAGTACATTAGTTTAGATCAGAACATACGTATTAAAAGGTAAAATTAGGCAAAATGTAAAATTTTAATAAACTATTTCAAACGAACTTTTATCGTTTTTCTAGCATTGGTGAAGCAGTTTTAGAGACATTAACTAACTCAAAACTAATTAACTAACCACATTAATTTGTTCTACAGAGATATTTTTTTCAGGATTTAAACATTTAAAAATAACATATTTATGTTTATTTATAGTAAGACAGATTCACTTTAACAATTAAACTGAAAATTAAAAAAAAAATATGTTCAAAAAATTGATCTTGCCAAGTTAAAAGTAGTCATGTAAAATATATATAAGAAAAGAAAAACGTTTCATATATATATATATATATATATATATATATATATATATATATATATATATATATATATATATATATATATATATATATATATATATATATATATATATATATATATATATATATATATATATATATATATATAGCTTAACCTAACCCCATTGGTTTAAACCAGCCAAATCTGGATGAAACTAATATACTTATATACCGTCACATGGGGTGACTTTGTGCAAACTGCCATTTTTTCAATTTTTGCGTCGTGGCACCTAGGGGTATTTTTTTTAAGCTCGGTATCAACTGATTTGAGTTGTCAACATTACGAACTAATGGTTTACCAAGAACTGGCAATGTAAACATCATCGTTCTTGGAAAATTGAGAGCCCAAGTTACAAACAGTGTCAAATTTTTAACGTCGCAAAATCGGAGGCTGGAAAGTTTGCTCTGTTGAAAAAGTTTTAGTTATCCTGGCCAGGAAGGTAGGTTATACTTTAAAAGTCTTATCAATTGAGGTTACAAATCATGCATAATTTTTTGTTTTTAATTATTATAATGTTATTTAATAATTAATTAAAAAATGCACCCTGGGGTGACTTATAACAGAGAGCCTGGAGCAAAAAATTATTGTTATTACTACATCAAAGAAGCGTTAGAAAAATGTTTGGCAGTAGTAAAAAATGGTTTATCCGTTTGGAGAGCGTCAAAAAAGTTCGGAATTCACCGAAACACAATTTCGAACAAAATTCATGCGAAGCATTCGAAATCTCACGGTGAATCTTATTTTTCCTTTTCATATTGTTATTTTGCATTTTAATTTCCATATGTTAATTATTTAAGACATTTAATTATTTAAGACATTTAATAAAGATAATGTTAATAAGAGAGGATCATTCCGAGTTCCACCCTGCTAATAACATGTAGGACCACCTTCAGCCCTCAAAACTGCTGGCACCCGCCGTGGCACTGATTCCACAAGGTGCTGATAGGTAGTCTGAGGTATCTGGTACCAAGCACTCACCAACTGGTCCTGCAATTCCCTCACATTGCGAGGGCGTAGCGTGGCAGCACGAATTTGGTTTTCCAAGTAGGACCACAAATGCTCTATTGGATTAAGGTCAGGTGAATTTGGGGGGCAAGACATGACTTGAAAGTCACTGGAATATTCTTCGAACCAATCCATGACAATTTGACCCTTATGACATGGTGCATTATTCTGTTGGTAAACACCTTCCCTCGCAGGAAAAACTGTTGCCATGAATGGGTGAACCTGGTCTGCAATTATGTTCAAGTAGCTTACAGACGTCAGGAATTGTACTATGAGGATTAATGATGGGTCCTAATGTGCCCATGCAAACATTGATCCTGGCTGAGAAAACATGAAAACCTGGGCGAGAGCCCATTGTTATAGATGGAGGGTGGTCATAATGTAATGGCTCTTCGGTTCAAAAAGAAGATAAAACAAAGGAAAATTACAGACATATGAAGAAATGGGGAAAAAGAAAAATAATAATAAATAAAAATAACAAACAACTGGGGGGGAAATAAAAAAATCCGAAAAAAAGCCATTTCCATTAAAAGATTTTAACATAATTAAAAGCTTTAAATATAATAAATCTCCTGGTAGAACTATATTTAATTATAATGATATAAGCAAA
The DNA here is from genome assembly GCF_982258835.1 of Parasteatoda tepidariorum. Classification (NCBI taxonomy): domain Eukaryota; kingdom Metazoa; phylum Arthropoda; class Arachnida; order Araneae; family Theridiidae; genus Parasteatoda; species Parasteatoda tepidariorum. Next base: position 64,191,404 of record NC_141766.1, read on the forward strand.
AATTTAGGGAGTAGTAATATATCCGATTATGAATGTCACTGTGAGGAAGAGAAATATTTTGATTTTGTTGATAAACATCATAAACATATTATTACTGGTAATTTAAATATTATAGAAAACTTAGAACTTAGGCATTTAATGATAAAAGGCACAAAATTCAAACCCATTTACAATAGATCAACCAATAAAATTCTAAAATATTCTCAATAGTTTTTGTTTAAAGATATCAAATAGATTCTCTTTACCTTTAGGTATGCTATCAGAATGGAAATGGAGTGTTTATTATTACTTTAAAAACCTTGTTTTCAATAATAAGGATAATTTAAATAACAGTAACAATCCAACAAATTTTTCTAATATTGTTCAATCAATTAAGCAACTTCAAAAAAATTTTGTAATTACTCCTGTAGACAAAGCTAACAATAATTATGCAATCTTCTGTAAAAAATTCTATGTTGAACTTTTAAATACGGAAATAAAAAATAGTAAAAATTTTAAACTTAGTAATTTCAATAATAATATTGTCATTAAAAAATTTTTAGCTTTATATAAGAGATTAAAAATTAAAATTAGTAATATACAATTTCCTTACTTAATTATCAGTCCTAAATTTCATAAAATTCCAGTAAAATTTAGAACTATCACATGTGGATCTAATACTTATCCAACTAAACCTGTCACCATTTTCTCTAACTATTTAAACAAAATTATTAACAATATTTCTAAAGAAGGTTTCTCTTGGATTATCACTAATAATCAACCGATTTTAGAATTCATTAAACATAATAAAATTAATTCTATTGCGACTTTTGATTTCCAGGATCTTTTCAATAGCATTCCCCTTTCTAAACTAAAAGATGTCCTTTTGAATTATTACTATGATTTTAAAGATATCCTACGTAGCGATTTTGATTATTGGAAAATTCTGATTAATTTTTGTCTTTTTAATAATTATCTTTACAATGGATGGGATATTTTTCGTCAAATTGATGGAATATCACAAGGATCTAATTATTCATCTCTCATAGCTAACTTATTTTTTCATTATTATGAAAAAAATTATACTCTTAGTATTAAATTTGTTTTTAGATGTATTGATGTCTTAATTATCTTTAATTTTCAAGATTATACTACTTTATTAAATGATATTTACCCCAAGAAATTAAACTTTCTTCGTAATCATGAGGATAATATAAATTTCAATTTTTTGGATTTGGGTATTATAAAAGAAGAAAATATCTGCTTTATTTTAATTTTAATATAAATAAACTAATTACTTGGAATTCTAATGTTTCTACGAGTATCTATTTAAATACCACTTTCAATGAAATAAATAGAATTAAAAGAATATGTAGTAATATTGATTTATCCAAAAAACAAATCGATAAACTCTTTCAAAATTTGATAAAAAAAAAAAAAACAATTGATACCCAAATAAAGTAATAAAATTCTATATAAAATCAATGAGTTAATCGTATATTATTGTAGATATATTTGTTAAAAATTTTCTTTGTTAATTTGTATAATTTTTCCATGTGCAAATCCATTTTGGGCAAATCTGTGGCTAAAATTATTTACTAAAAAATTCATTTACTAAAAAAATTCCTTTGTTAATTTATATAATTTTTTCGTGTGCAAATCCATTTTGGGCAAATCCGAGGCTAAAATTATTTACTAAAAAATTTCTTTATTAATTTATGGAATTTTTCCATGTGCAAATCCATTTCGGGCAAATCCATGGCTAAAATTATGTGCAAAACAGGCAATTCATGTTTCTTTCTCTTTTATATTTTTTTCTTAAATAAATATTTATTTTCTAAAATTATTTATAGTCAACTTCTTTAAATTATCCAGTATAATATTACCTTGCGCACATCCATTTTCGGGCCCACCCTTGGTAACTAACAAATCAAACGCATTTCAGTAATGCAGTAAGAACGCACTTTAAAACAAAACTCCTCTAGTTACGCTCAATTTGCGCTTTTGTTTTCATATTTTGCAATCTGGCAATCTTGTTACGAAAATATTTCAAATCATTCTTGAAAAATTTCCCGTTCATGTAAGTTCATTTGAATTCGCTACTCGCTTTATAGATTATGTTCTATGTTTTATTCTGTTTTTTCTTTATATTTTATTTTCTATTTTTACGTGTTATTTTTACTTATTGTGTTCTATTTTATTTGTTGTAATTTTTGTAAAAAATTTTTAAGTGCTCCTCACACTATTGTATTGATATATTTTGCTTTGGCTATATTGATACATTAGAAAGCACTCTATTTCGCGGATATAATCGTGTGTGCTGATGAAAAGATTATATCTTTTGTTTTCTGGATTTTTTAAGAAAATTTTTTCCTTTTTTTCCGGATTTTTTCATTATTATTATTATTTCCCCCAGTTGTTTGCTATTTTTTTTATTATTATTTTTCTTTTCCCCCATTTTTTCAGATTTCTGTAATTTTTCTTTGTTTTATCTTCATTTTGAACTTATTTTATGAGTTCTATTTACTTGCAGCTTATGCGCAATAAATGAAACTTATTGCTTTTCTTACTTTTCTTCGTGTTTTTTTGTATTTATTTTGCTACATATATATATATATATATATATATATATATATATATATAGCTTAAACACACTGGCTTAAACGAGCCAACTCTGCATTAAACTAATATACTTAAAATCATGAGACATAAAATAATTTTCTTTCGCTTTAATACTAATTTATTGGTATTACACTACATAATATATTTAATGTATTATAAAAATGATAATATAGATACATTATTCATTTGAATAGATTTATTCAATAGAATAAATTACATTCATTAGATTTATTTCATAGAATAAATTTCTTTTAAAATTCATAAGGCAATGTCGAAGGCCTCGGGCATTGCCCTGTTATGTCCATGCGTAAAGAAGGTACTGATGAACGAAATGATCTAAAATCATTATATAATTCACAAGTATTAAAGTAACACCCAGTTTTTAATTTCACACATACGTAAGATACATACTGAAAATTGGATAAATGTAAATGGCACCAAGAGTTACTTAAACAAAAATTATTAAAAATGTTTGATATACGTATACTCTGCAAACATGAGATAGTGGAATTACCCACGGTAATAAACTTTGATCTTAGTAATCTCAAAGTTATAAATATATATGCTTGATCCATTTCAGTTCTAATTGACTAGATGTTCTCCAAAATAACTAGAAACCACGTAAAGCTCCGTTGCCCTCAAGATTTCAAACCAAAACAGAAGATATTCATAGATTTTTATTAATTTCAATTTATTTCAGTTTAAAACGAGTTAAGAAATTAAAGTAATATGGTTATAAAATTTTTCTTAAATATTTAACAAATAGAACTTTAAAAAAACTTATGTAAGAAATTATGAGAACAAATATAACAGGGTAATTTAATTTCGTTCTCAGCATCTCAGCCCAAACCAATAACTTAAATGACTAAGACGCGAAATAATAACAAAACCATCATGATCAAGTCCATACAATAATAAAGAAAATTAAAATTTAATAAAAATTATTGTAATTCTAAATAAAAAAATTTCCCTTATAAATAATAATTAGAACTTGGTAATATTTAATCAAAATAAACCAAAAAATTCGATACCGGTCAAATTTAGTAATAAGGAAAATTAAAAAAAAAAAAAAAAGAGAGCGAGAGAGAGAGATCAATGAAACTAATGAAAAAATATTTCACGAATGCTTACACTCATTAATCTGTCGAGGGAGACTCGACTCATTATCGATATAATTGAAATTTTTAGACATTAAAATGTAAAATTTAAAAAAAAGGATCAATGAAACTAACGAAAAAATATTTCATGAATGCTAACACTCACGAAAAAATAATTTCCCAAAACCATAACACGAATTTTAAACAAAATCGGAGAATACGAACTTGTAAAAAATTTTGAGATTCTTACCTTCTCATATTTCGCTGTTGATAATATTTGATCGATTCATGTCGATGCGCAAAACTGGTGAAACCATCTACGTACACTTCTAAACAACAATGTTGCTTCGATTAAATGGCTAACGAAGAGAGAAATCAAGACGAAGTGGTTTTACAGCCTCCCCGTGAACCCCTACTTGCCCCCTTTTTTCTTAGTATTTATTTTTATTACTATTTTATTTTTCAAACCGATCCGGTTTTCGAGTTGCTCATTCGCATTTATAAAAGATACCTAATGCTGCGCGCCTGTTGGATTTTAAACGGCGAGCAGTTAATGCGTGGTCCTTGTTGTGGCAAGAGATATTTCTTTAGATCTACCGATTTTATATGTATAGAAAAGATCTTTATAGGGATCAACGTGCTGAAAGTTGATTCGCTTCAGGATATGTTGCAGCAGCGGTGAAGATTTGTTTTCTTTAGGCCAGTGATTCTCAGCCAACGTGCATCGGCACTTTTGTGGGCCTTTTAGAAATGATTATAATAGTTTTTTTTTATAACGAGTAAAGTTTAAATAAAGAAAAGCGTATAAGCAGCTAGCATTCAAGTGACACAAAATCGTTGTGCTCCTCAATTAAAGTTAGGAAAAATCTTGCAAAGTAAATCCGTAAAATGTTTCGTTTTAAGGGAATAGAGGAAATCCTAGTGATCATAATTGGTCTGTTAAATAGGTTCAGGGAAAAAGTCTTTCCCGCGAGTTAGCAAAGGGAAAAATACTCTATATACTCAGCGGCGCGACAGCCCTAGAGGGCCAAGGCCTACTGTGCCCATCTCAGTTTTCTTGACCTTGGGCTCTGGGGTGCAGGGGCAGATACTTGCCAACTTGCTCCGGACAGAGAATAAATATTTTCGAGTGGTAGTTTATTAAGGTGTGATTCTTGGTTTAATAAATTCAATTTATTAGGTTTTTATCCACCACTATTTCTAAATAATTTGAAGGCTTATATAATTCGCCACTTTGTTACATATAAGTCATGCTACAACGTTTAAAATGTAAACGAAATTAGTCAAATATTTGCAAATTTTAGTTTGTAGTAGTTATTTACCGTTTTTTAAATTATTATGGCGCGTCCGGAGCAGTTGGCATCTCTGTATGTACCTCAAGAAGTTCAATCTGGCGTCAAATGGACAAAAATATACTTGAAAATAGTTGAAAAAATGTTTTAATTATTCATTTAAATACTGGATTGACTTAGTCAGGCGAAGGGAACGATTTATCTTTGTCTTTAGAGAGAAAGACACCATCGTAACAGATGCTTAAAATTAAATATACTGTATTATTGATAGGAAAAAGGTAGTAAATCTTACCTTGTAAAGGCGATGAGTACGATGAATGGCTGAAAATAAGTTCTTTGAAATTGATTAATTTGTGAATGAGTTAAACTAGCATCGTTGTGGAAACAATCTTTTAAGCAATATAGAAATTTAATGATGCATTTAGACAAAACATTTTTACAAGCAGTGAGGAAGGAAAAGACTTCTCCCTCAGTTGACGATACACAAAGAGAAAGTGAAATCTGAAAAACGATGAGTAATAAAACATTAAATATAACATTGATATTCAATTAATATTCAGACTTTGAAAAGATACATGCGATGAGAGTCACATGACATGAAAGTTTCAGTTCTCAAAAACTACACTTCCTTGTTGTAAAATATAGCTTCAGAGATCATTTTATCCAACAGCTTGATCTCTGAATCTGTATCAAGTTGCAAGTTCAGTTTCATTCTATGCTTTTTAAAGTCAGGCTTGGGTAAAGGTTTGGTGAGTATATCGGCTGTCATGACTTTCGTTGGACAATATTCGAGCTTTATGGTTCCATTCTGCTGGAGGTTTCTTACACAGTGCAGTTTGATATCGATGTGCTTGGTGCGACTTGTCTATTTAGGTGATTCAATCATCTTTATTGTAGATTGATTGTCTTCAAAACAGAGTGATAGGTAATGTTTGAGTTAATTCCAATTCTTTCGGAAGTTTCATAATCCATAAAGTTTCTTGAGTGGCTTGAGCTGCTGAGATATATTCAGCTTCAGCTGATGATAGTGCTACGCTTGTCTGTTTCTTAGTATACCACTGTATTGGTGTTTTCTCAAGTAGAAATAAATTTCCTGTGGTTGATTTTCGATCTCTTCGATCACAACCCCAATCAGCATCTGCATATACTGTTAGTGTTGGTGAACAATTGATATCTAGAAACAGTTCAAAGTTTTTTGTTGTATTTAGATATCTCACTGCTCTTTTAACTTGTTCCCAGTCCATCTTTCTTGGATTTTCGTTTCAACGACTCAATAGGTTCACTGCTGCACATGTCTGGTCGACTAATTGTAGCAATGTAGAGTAATGATCCTATTGCTTGTCTGTATTTCGAGTTGTTAGGAAGAAGATTTTCTTCAACATCTGTCTTTATGTAGCCTGGTTCAATTGGAGTATTACAAGGTTTTGCTTCTTGAAGATTGAGTTTCTTCACCAGTTCGTTTATTTTCAATTCTTGATTGATAGTGTAGAGTCCATCTTTTGTTTCTCTTATGTTTTCCAAGATAGTAACTCGGTTCTCCCAAATTTTTCATTTCATACTCTTCCTTTAGTTTGTCTACTATTTCATTTATTTTGTCTTCATTTCCGGCTATCAGTATATCATCCACGTAGACTATAATGTAAGTTGATTCATTTTCTTTCTTATGCTTGAAAAGACATTGGTCGGATTCACTTTGAGTGAAGCCTAGATCTTTCAAAGGGTTTGCTATTTTTGTATTCCATGCTCTAGCTGCTTGCTTGAGACCGTAAATAGCTTTGTTAAGTTTGCATACTTTAATTTCTTGCCCTGGAATTACGTAACCTTCTGGTTGTCTCATATAAACATCTTCGAGTTCACCGTGCAAAAACGCGGTTTTTACATCGAGATGGTTTACTGTTAATTTTTCGTGTCCAGCTTTGGCTAAGAAAGTTCTTATGATGGTGTAAGATACTACTGGCGCATGAGTTTCATAAAAATCTTCTCCAAATTTTTGTGAGAATCCCTTCGCTACGAGACGGGCTCTATATGTTTCAATTTCTCCTTTGTTGTTGTATTTTCTTTTAAATATTCATCGACTTCCTATTATTCTTTTATCTTCTGGAGGTTCGACAATTGTCCAGGTTTCATTCTGTCTCAGGGATTTAATCTCCTCTTCAGTAGCTTTTAACCAGTTCTGCTTTTCTTTCATATTTTCCATATTCACTATATCTTGCCAATTTGATGGTTCGTTCGTGATCTTTTCTTGTAAGATGAACGAGAATCTGTCTGGAGGTACTCCCTTGTTAGTTCTGTCTGATCTGCGAAATTGATTGGTGTTTGCGCCACTTGATGTGCCAACTTCTTATAACTGGTTTCCAATTTCTACTTAAATTGTATTATTTTTATCTCCAGAGTGTGTTTCGTCAATGGTTTCTTGATCATGAGTTTCATTTTTAAGAGATGTTTGCTCGTTATTGCTCTAAGAATATGGAAATTCTTTCTCTAAGAATTTAACTGTGCGTGCAATTGTTATATGTTTTCCTTCATGATGTATTCTATAACCTCTGGATCTGTAATCGTATCCAACGAATACCCCTGCGTTTGCTTTGTTATCAAGTTTTGTGCGTTTAGTCATATCAATGTAGGTGTAAACCTTACAGCCAAATACTTTAATGTGAGATAAATCCGGTTTTTTATTTGTCCATAATTGATGCGGTGTAAGTTTGGTTGCTTTAGTCTCTAGTCTGTTTTGCAGATAGTTAGCTGTGTGTAATGCCTCTCCCCAGAAATGATGTGGAAGGTTTGCCTGAGTTAGTAAAGCTCTAACCATTTCAATTAAGGATCTATTCTTTCTTTCAGCAACGTCATTTTGACTGGGCGAATATGGTACTGTTAGTTGATGGTTAATCCCCATTTCTTTTAAAAAGTTTTCTGTTTCTTTGTTGAGGTATTCCCCACCATCATCAGTTCGTAAGTTTTCGGGTATCTTGCCAAATTTATTTCCCGCCATGGCCATGTACTGTTTAATTTTAGTTAGTGCTTCGGATTTTTTTGACACAAAAGGTAAACAAATGTATATCTACTATAGTCATCAATTAAGGTTCAAAAATATGATTTTCCTCTTATCGTCTGAGTTTTCATTGGGCCGCAGATATCACTGTGTATAAGTTCGAGACATTTAGTAGCTCTGTTTTGAGTTGATTTAGGATACGGATTGTCTGTGAGTTTACTTTGAACACAATTTTCACTTACATTATTGTGTTCTATCGACTTAAGTCAATTCCGGTAGCTAAATCATTTAATTTCAATTTTTCGATCGAATTATAATTCTTGTGCCCTAGTCTTCTATGCCAAATCTCTGTACAATTTTTGCTATCGCAAATGTTGGTTAATTTAGCATACTCTTGATTTGTTTGGTTATTTAATTTCACTTCGTACAAATTACTTCTTTTTATTCCCTCTAAATAAATTTCCTGATCATGAATTATTATGCATTTGTTTTCGCTAAATGTTACAGTGCATCCGTTTTCTGTTGCTTTGGTAACTGACAAAAGATTAGTTTCAATGTCTGGTACAAAGAGAACATTTCGTAATGTTATTTTATGGTTTGATGTCTTAGTTATAATTTCAACTTCTCCCGAGCCGTATGACATCAGTGTGTTCCCATTTGCTATGGTGACTTCACTTTTGTTTGTGTCAGTTATTTTAATAAATGATTCCTGATTGTTAGAAATATGTGATGAACTACTAGAATCAATGATCCAGTTTTATTTTTCTGATTTCGAAGTTAAGTTGCTCATTTTATTTTCTACTTCATCTCTATTTTGCGTATTGCTCTTATAGTTGTTCTCACCTCTAGTATTTTTACATAAGGAGGTTGAGTTTCTTCTGTTTGGGTGTTGTTTTGACTTTTGGTTACTAAGAGTTTTTTTCAAATGCCAACAATCAGAATTATTGTGATTTCTAAGCTTGGCGATTGATTTCATGGTTGGGAGAAGTGCTCATCGTGCGCATTTGAAATCATCGTTGTACTATCGGAAATAAGGCTCGAAAATCATCGCGCGTATAGACATCGATGTCAATGATGCATCGGGAATGATCTTGGTAAATCGCAATTATCGATGCTTCGAAAAATTGCCAATCCAAACATCGGATCGCCGTTGATTACATAGGATCAATATTTTCTGATGCATCGCCCAGTCCTACACTGTAATACACCTGATTGTGAGAGGTGACCAAAAAGACTCTTATGAATTACGTAGTAACATTGCCCAACGAAATAATGACATGAAAATAGAAGTATAAAAAATTCCATATCCTTCAAATGGTAATTATATCCAACTCAAAATAAAAAATTATATAAAAAAGCTTGCCAGCTACCTAAATACACGGTTCTAAATTGCTAAGGTACATAAAAAATTCACTTAACAACAAAAATTCAAATGACTTGTTCACTGTCACTTAATAAATAGATCACGCTGATAAACTATCACAAAATGGAAAGACTCCTGCCTCACTCTTGCCATCAACATAACAGCAACCCAGATTATTTGCAGAGCAATTAATGTCATTTGCTGTTACAGATTGCGTAGCCAAATTTTTCAACAAAAAATAAAGACGTTTTTAAGAACTCAAAAAATATTTTTAAGCAATTTAAAAAAATATCATAATTAGAATATGAGCACTAATAAAAAAAATTTCCTCCTACTGATGAAAGTTCTTTTATATATACTAACAAAATGCAAAATAATTTTCAAAGACTTTACATGATCATGATAAAAAAAAATTCGTTTCTGACTATGAATTCTCTTTTTGATTATATCAGCCATCAAAAAAAATGTATGCACAATTTTAAATATATTCAATGGGGCCGGGATAGCCTGGTTGGTAGGGCACTGGGCCCATGTCCAAGTGGTGGTGGGTTCGATCCCTGCCGGTCGAAGACACCCCGTGTAGTAAATGGTGATGCATGTTAAATCTGTCGAAGTCCTCCATGTTCCCATAACAAATCAATACCTCTGGGGGTACTGAATTGGAGATTGATCGTTCTCTGATTCACGTCAAAATTACGATCTGTGGATGAATGAATGGGTCCACTCTATAAACGGGTGTGACAGAAGTCGAATTCTTGGACATAGATGGCGGCACTGGAAAAACAAGAGCAATCGCACCCCCTCTGCCTTAATGGCATACGTCAACAACAAATATATTCAATATTGAGTGGCTCATTCTATTTTTTAAATTAATAATTACTTCACTTAATTACGTAAAAAGATGGTACAGAAAAAATCTCTTTTTGGAAAACTTCCAATGGAAAAAGCACCATTAGCAATTTAAAAAGCACCATTAGCATTAAACAATTTAAAAACGCACCCTTTGTTAGTCACCTTCACTCTTTTTTAAAGAATGGGCAAAGAATGATAATTGACAATAATTTAGAAGAAAAAAAAGGTTGTTATAACTAAATAGTTTATTCTCACAAATACATTTTAAAATAACGCTTTGTTCAAAATGTTTCGTATCCAACACAATTCAGATAAAAATTAAGATTTTCGAAAGGGACAAATGAACTGTGTATGATTCTAATATATGAATTTTACCTGGTACCAATAATATTGTGACCGATTGCGATACAAAATGTGCCTAAATCTGATACAGAACCGTGTCTAATTCCGATTACGAACCGTGCATTATTCCAATACCGAAATGTGTCGAATTCCGAAATCGATCCATGCCTAATTCCAACACCAATTCCTGAATTCAGATAACAAATTCATGCCTAATTCAGATACATAACTATGCCCTATTCCATTACCTAATCATGCCCGATACCGAATAATGCCCGCTCCCGATTCAAAATCATACTAATTTCGATACAAAACCATGCCTCATTTCAATACCGAACTGTGCCAAAATCCGATACCTAACCGTGCCTAAGTCAGATACCGATATGTGCCTGATTCCGATACAGAACCGTGCCTGATTCTGATATTGAACAATTTCTAATTCCGATATCAAACCATTCCTAATTCCAATATCAAACCGTTTCTAATTCCGACATCAAACCGTTTCTAATTCCGATATCAAAGAGTACCAAATGCCGATACAGAAATGTGTCTGATTGCGATACCAAAATGTGTCTGATGCCAACACTTCTCCATCTCACTCCAGTCGTCCCGCACATCGTAAAGAACACCATCGTAAGAGCATCAAGCATCACTGGCTGCAGTCAGTTAGCAGGTGGGTGACCACTTTGATCCGCCTGCACAGGGACCGAGGGTGCACTGTATCGGTCTTCGTTAAACTGTTCTACCATAAAGTGCTCGCCTTCGCACGCAGGTCGCAGGGCTACCAAAACAAGGGAGCCATCCCCTCTCCAGAGGATCAAAATTGCGATGGCATGTACTTGGATCATCCTCAGGGATGTTTCCCAGACCGTCGCCAATAGCCCATCGTACAGCTCTAGTGCGAAGTTAATAAAGTACCTACCTACAAGTTTGAGAAGGCAGTTATAGTTTCTGATTTTCAAACAGCCAAATAAAGTACCTACCTTCCCTGAATTACAAAAATAACTTTATTTTAAGAAGCGACTCAAGAATTTGCACTTCATAATATTTGTGAATGTTACTAAGTAAACTTGGTTTGCAGTATAAAGAGTGGATATTATTTACACACTTATTTCATTAGTTCATAAAAAAATATAATTTAAAAAAGGAAAATTTACGTTTATAATACCCCTAAATAAACAAGAGTAACATTTGTTACAGTTTTTACAATACTTTTTTAACTCTGGTATTCTTCTCATGAAATAAGTTTTCTGCCATCGAGTCAATTTTGTCCTTTTTTATTTATTAGTTAATACCTGCTTTCGCATTCTTGTAATATTTGCATTTTATATTTGAAATTTCAAGTTCGAAAAATATGCATAAAATAACCCCTAGTCCAAAGAATAACAGTTTAATAGTTGCAAGGCCGATTATTTCGAAAAAAATTAACTACTCCAGTTCAATAAAACAATTATGAATGAATCATTAATATTCTTGTTTCCTTATTCCGAAATATTGGAAGATATTTCTTCAATTCAATGAAACAATTATGAATGAATCATTAATATTCTTGTTTCCTTATTCCGAAATATTGGAAGATATTTCTTCAAAACGTGTGTTAAAACTATTATACGTTATTTAAGTCGATAAAAGCCTAATGTTAGAAAAAGAACAATGTTCTAGATGACAATTTTAAAAATAACACGGGTTTGGAATCTTTTTACAATTTTCTATTTCAGTAGCTGCTTAACAAAATAAGACATATCTCACATTTTCCTGATATAGCAATATTTTTTCGAATTGTGCTAAAATTAAGAAATAATATTAACAACTTTTAAAGCAAATTTTTTCAAAATAAAATTGTATGTCTATAATTTTTTGTTTATTTAAAACCAAAGCAAACTGCTGTACTTTTTGCTGTGCACACATACGCATTTACTTTTAATTAGTCAAATAAATAAGAAACAATAATAAAGACAATCAATAATTTATCTTAATTTAAAAAAAATATATGCTTGGTAAATAGTCAGCTGTTGTGCACCGAATTATTTCGAACAGTAGAATATTTTTAATTTCTTAACAGGATTTAATTCTCAGCTAGCTGGCAAAAACTCTAAGTTTTCTTTCAATAACAATTTGACAATAACTTAAAAAGGAATTTTACTTTAAAGGAAAATATAAATTAAAATACTAAAACAATTGATTAATATATTAATGGAAAAATATTATACGTGGTAGCGCAAAGAATAAGATATTGAGAAATGTTAAAATTTAATTAAATAGTTGGTAAAATTATTCTACGAAACACGCGTGAACAGGTAATTAACAAATTTATTTTAAGATTAAGCAGATATATAAGATGTTGAGAAATTTTAAGATGCTCAAAAATGCTGACTGCGTATTCGTACTAATAATTATAAAATACATACTAAAAAAATTGATAAACATATTATTCTAAATATATGCATGCGTTTGTATATTATTGAAGTTGTATCAATTATTGAACGAACAAACTAAAAAAAAAATTTTTTTTAAAAAGCTGATGCATAATCACATTCTATCAGAAACATATTTATATAAAACTCAACATTCGTTGAATAAAATGTTTTTATTCAATAAAATACTTTATTCAAATCTCTTCATTAAATTACAAATAAATTCCTAGATCACTAAAAAAGAAACATCGTATTTATTAATTTAAAAAAAAAAAAAAGGATTAGCAATCGGTCATGAGCGAAAAAAATATGAATAAAATTTTACTCTACGAGAGCGTAAGTCAAGTTCCTCGTAAGTTAACCACATTTAAATATTAATCGCTCCATTCAAATATTTCTTCATTGTCACCAAATTATTTTTTAAAAAATAATTAATTTTTCTCGGTTTCTACCAACTAAAATCTGCAGAAACTTCAGATTTTGCAAAAGAAAAATGCGGAGATTAATATGGTATAAAAAAATTTATACCTCATAATTCAAACTTTATTCATTCACAACTAAATTAAATAAAAAATAATAAATAATTATTAAAAATTATTTTTTGCATGAAATTATCTTTGGGTAAAAGAATTTTATAAGTGGGTGCAATTATTATTTTTTTTTTTTTTTGAATTGCTTAATTAGTTTTAAAAATATGACTGAAAACGCAAAAAATGAAATTACCATTAAGAGATCCGAACTTTGGATCGCTCTCCTGACCAAACAATGGGGACCATGTTTCCCAGATTGCGGCTACCCCCTATATTTTGAAGGTTAAAAATCCAAACATGTAAAATATATATATATATACATATGTTTATTCAGAGAAGGTACGTTTTTGTGTCCGATTTCGTAACTTAATTAATAGTTAGCACTAAATAATTTGCACATTTAAGATCACCCCCAAGAACCATTAAGATTGACACTTAGTACGTGAAAATCCGATCATTAGAATGAAAGTTATTCAGGGTGATATCTTTTTTCTTTTGCAGACTGAACATATATTTTATACACACAGTATAAGTGTATGTATATGTGTGTGTAACTAAAATATCTGTACATATGCATTTATCTGCATATGCATTAGATAAACACATATGTACATACATTTTAGTTATATTCATTCCTACATACGCTGCATGTAAATATGTACAAAATGTAACATTATACGATACACTACACTATCCATTGTAAAATATAATCATACGTAAGCATACAATAGTCTTATAATCGTATATTTTGATTAATTGTAATCAAGATTAATTGCGTGCATTTTGATTACTTGTATTCACGATTACAAGCAATTGATTACTGTAACAGAATATTGTAATCACAATAACAGTTGTAATAAAAAAAATTTATCATTATTACAACTAATTTATTACATTTCTGCTTTACTCTGATGTAATCAAAAATTACGATTACTTGTAAAGTATTTTATTACAGAGCAGTAATTATCTGTAATCAATTAATCAATTACAGTTGTAATCGATTACTATAATGGACGCCTACTATACAAACAAGAAAAAATCAATTATCGCACTATAAGAATTGAATGTCCAAAATAAAAATTGATAAATTGGTCTCTAATACATCATAAACAAGGTTTTAAATAAAACATTATTTTAAGTATTCCAAGAATATGTTCAATATATGCTTTAGAAAATAGTTTTCAAAATATGTATATACGAGAAATGGGCAAAACGAGTTGTCTAAGTGATTCACTGATTCGAATCAGTTATTTTTATGAAAATAGACTTAAATTATAATGAATAATTGTTTCTTAAATTTTAGTTTTGTTTCACCATAATGCTATGTAAGAATACAGTTAAAAATTTCTTGTAAAACCTAAGAGACTTTTGAGGATTCATTATTAAGGATTTTCCAATTAAAGAATTAAAACATTTCTTTTGTAGTTTCTTAAAATTTATCATAATTAAAAGTCTTTATAGAAATTAGCAACATAAACAATATATTTATTCAAAAGATATAATAAGTATATTAAGTATATTAAGTATATTTATTTACTTGAAAGAATTCATTAATTAAGAATACCCTACATTTTTTTTAAATCGTTAGTTAAAAGAAAAACAGGGATAAGTAAGTAAACTTTTTTCACATTTCTTGAAAATGCGATTTTTTTAAGATCATTTGATTCGAATCACGTGATTTGCAATTAAGTCGTTTAGGTCATGTTATTCGAATCACTGATCTGAAAAACTTGATTCGAAAAGTGATCCAGATTTGATTCAAATCATTGATCTGAATCACTTAATTCAAATCATTGATCCAAATGGCATGATTTGAATCACTTGATTCGAAAAGTGATCCTGATTTGATTCAAATCATTGATCGGAATCACTTAATTTGAATCCCTGAAATGAATCACTTGATTCGAATAGTGACTCACATAGCATAATTAAAATCATTGATCCGAATCGCATGATTCGAATCACTTGATTCAAATATTGATCCAAATCTTTGACGTGAAACGCATGATTGCAATCACTTGATTAGAATCACTGGTCTGAACCACTGATCCGGATCACATGATTTGAATTAGTATGCCGAATCACATGATTCGTGTTTCGAATCATTTGATTCGAATATTGATCCAAACCACATGATTCGATTAGTTAGTCAAATTACTGAATCAAATAGTGATTCAAATTACTGATTCGAATTTAGATGATTTGGATCAATGATTCGAATTATTTACATCAATGATTTGAATAAAGCGATTTAGATCAGTGATTCGAATCACCGCATCGATTCAGTTGAATCAGTACCAAACTCTACCCACCAAGTTGCGCTTATTAAAACAAAAATAAATTTCATTTTACTGCCCCTTAAATAAATATTCAAAAAGCAACGTACCGAATGCGTGCTTCCTCCAAGGATCTTAGTTCTCTGTCCCTCTTCAAAACACTAGATATTTTCTCATATTCAGAAGGAGAAAGGTGACTTAGATCTGACATAATTTCACAGAAGGTCAAAATTTTGACTCAAAATATGGACGAAATCTTGTATAGGAGAATTCGGAATGATATGTCTTGGAGAGTAAGTTTTTACAAAATAAAGTATTTGGCACAAATATTTATTGTTTGAGTTGGCACCTGCAAAAAAACAAAAAGAATCTACTATTTAGCAATTATAGAAAACTAATAAATTTTTGGCGCACGAAATGGGCTAAAGGTGGCAGATTTATGGCAACATTTTGCATGCTTTCATCATTAGCGTATGAAGAGTCATTAAAGAAGGAAGTAAGTTGGTGTCTGTCTTGATTTTCAAAAAGATTAAAAAATTTTAAGTTAGGAAATTATATGGAACTATAAACTACATTGAACATAATTCTAAAAGAATGCGTTGCGGAAATTTTGAAAAAATGTTTTTGAGAATTAAATAACATAAAAATTAAAAAAGGGGAAAATATCGCAGTACATTGCAACTGAGGAGAGGGAGGGTCAAGATAGGGAACCGGTCTTGTTCCCAGATGGTGTATTCGAGCATTGCGATAGCAGGAGAAAAACTTTAAGGAAGTATTTAAAAAGAAAAAATGTTAATTAGTTAGAAAGCTTATGTGTACACGTTTATTATATTGATAGTTGATCGTGTAAAGCTAGGCACAAATAGCACTAGGGACAAAGATTGTGTAAGGGGCGAAGCGTATAAGTTCGTTGCTAGGTGGTTAAAATTCGCTGTAAGACTTCCGGGTTACTACTTCCGATTGATTTTTAAGCCAAAGCTTGAAAATTTCGCCATCAAATATTATTATACCAGTAGTGTTTACAATATAACATGTTCTTTCAATTGAAGATTGAAATTTCAACGAAACAAACAACATGTGAATTTCGAGGACTCCGCAAGCATGCTATGCTCTGCAAGATACAACTCAAAAAATATATCTAACTGTGATATTTTACACAAGTATAGCCAAATAAGGTATAACACTCAAAGCACTTTTATGTTGCGATATTAATTTTCTTCAATTTGCTTTAGGCAAGCATTTTTAAAGACATTATGACTTAGAGAGTTGAGTACCTAAAAAAGGGTCTCACTGTTCCGAAGTCAAAATCAGAAGGAGGATAACGAAGGGGTGAGTGTGAATAGAAGACCTGACATGAGCAATGGTCAACTAGAGGCGTTTTCTCAGGGTTACTTTAAAATTTTGCTTGGCTTGTTTGGAAAATTTGTTTGATTAAAAATATTTGCATCGAGTGAAACTGAAACCATGAATTTTTGATTTAATAAAAATCATCACAAAACCTTATGGAACGACAACATTGAAATTGTATAACTAAAAATTCTAAAATTAAATTCCTGAATGACAAATAAAGTGCCACTACTTGACACCCTTGTCTTCTGAGTTGGACCCAATGTAAGAGAGTAATAAAGACAAAGATTTTATTGCAGAGAATTTATTACCAAATCTATTTCAATAAATCACAATGATTAAAAATACAATTTTCGAAATAAAATATAAATTATTAAATTTGGAGGGAAAAAAAACATTGTATTGTTAATGTTTGCAAATCGCAATTTATCGTAAAAAATTATATAAATAAGAAGAAAAGATGGGGTTTTTTTCTCTTAAAAAGTAACAATTAATTTTGTTCATTTTTTAAAATGTATAAATCTGCAATTGCGAAAAAAAAAAGAAAAGTCACAACAATCATGAAAGAGAAAAATGGAAAAAGAAGTTTTTTTAATTTTATTTCATCTCTTTTATTTGATTTTCAGATAATGTAAACTAACAAGCATTTAAAAATTGCTACTACGTAAATTAACAATTATTTAACAAAACAAAAACCTAAATCAGCAAGTTTAAAGTTTATTTCATGCATTTTACCTTTCTATTAAAGCTTATTTATTACACATTATTTAGATACTTATTGTAACTTTTAAAATTAAAAGTTTTGTGATAAGTTAAGCATTTTATCAATTGCAAATATGAAATAAGTAATTATGAGGGTGTGTTTTAGTTTCTAATGGGCCATGTTGCCAAAACTTGACAATTGTTTTGCAGTAGACGGATCTTCCCACTGCAGTTTTTATTTTAACTTTACATTAACTAATTCTTATTTTCTAAAGCAAGAGTTATCCATAACTGTTTAGTTTATGATATAATTTTATATGATTCTGAATGGAGCAAAGGTTATTGGTTTGATACTTGTTTTAATTTGTTTGCATTAAATGTACTGCATAAGTGAAAAAAAAAGGTTAATAAATCATGGGCCATCTTAATAGCATGCATAGCCCTCGGGCACAGAAATATTATAACACATGTCATACTCTTTGAAATCAAACTAATAATTACATATACATAAAATAAAGCATTTTTAAGATATTCAATAATTTTAACACAATTGATTATCCTGAAAATTCAATGTATATAAAATAAATAATCTTCAAACTTCATAATTTAAAAAAAATTTGAGATGGTAACCAGTTGCAATCCTCGAACTATAAAATAACTTTGAAAACCATGGATGCTTATTAAAATAATTAAAGTTTTAAAAAAAAGCATAAAAAGGTATAACGAGTAAAAAAATCAAAAATGATGATTATTTCGTCAAACTCAGCAGATATTAAAACGTCTCTCAATGCACATCAGACATAAACAGATTAAAAGTTGCCGTTTCACAGCGCTCTGTAATTCCAAATTCTTTCTATTATTACTTTATTTAACTAATTGTAAACATCAAACAGAGTTGGTGGTGGACAAACATTTTTAGAGACATTATGACTTAACATAAAAATTGCTCACATTAATTTATTATACATTGGTATTTTTTCTGGAACACAATGATATGTCAACATTTGCAAGAAGTTGAGTACCTGAAAACTTCATAGCAAAGTAGAAAAATAGATTTCGGGTGACTTGTTAAGTTTTCCTGGTGATAAATTATTAAATTTATGGGTGTGAGTTATGATAATCAATCACTATTTGTAGAAAGAAAAACAAAAGGCACTTTTATACAATAAAATATTTTAAAAATATATATATATAAGACAATGTTGCGTATCCTTAGTTTTTTTTAATAGAATCTATGAAAAGTAAGATTCTCAAGGGCCCCCTGAGTGCCCGAGACCTCCCAGTCTCTGCCCGTGGGTGCCTATGCTTAGAAGGACTGTACTGATCCCGAAATATTCTGAGTCGTTACAGACATCTATAAATACATAAAAACCCTTATTATAGTTTGTTTCACAAAAAAAGTTTAAAAAAAACTCAATTTGGAATGGAAATGAATCACGTAATATTTTAAAATATTACAACAAACTGATCTCATGTATGGAATTTTTCACTACACACTCATGTCCTCAACTTTTAATTATAATATAAACAAAAGTTCAATGAAAAATATTAAGCAAAAGCATTTTTATTATTGACTTCAGCAAAAACAAAATCATTTATTTAGCATAGTCATAGTTCATTATGTCATTTAACAAAGTTTACTATTAACAGTTATCAATATTTTGGGTTTTTTAAATTCCACATTGTTTCCACTTTTTCAATTAATATTAGCAATCAAATGGTTTACATTTCAAAGCACATACAAATATTTTGTGCAGCAAAAACAAAAGAATTAATGCAGAATATAAAACTTTTTTAATGACATTATGCAAAAAGAGTTATAAATTGGAAGAAACTGCTTTTTATTTTTGAAAAAAATAGAGGCGATGTCAGGGTTTAGAGTTATAATAGAAATAATCAAACAAAATACACAGAATAAACACAATTTGAAGAAGAAAAAAAATTGGCAGAGAATTTAAAATTTTGGAACATGGTTGGAAGGAAGCAGCAGCAACATAATAAATTATTTTCGAAAATATAAAATCTTTAACTAAATAATATATTAAAATTTATAAAAGGAAACAGAGTTAAAACTTACAATACCTGTCAACATAATGATTAGTTATTAAAAAACAAACATAAGCAGTTCCTAAGTACTTTTATTTCAATAACATGCACGCAAACTAGTGAGAAAATCATAAACAAAAACGAAGTACACTTTAGCATAAAAATTAATTTAAGTTAAGAAGCACAGATTTTTAGTTGTAATGCCGCGTTGTAAACAATCAAGACAGAAGTGAAAACAAAACTAATGCACAAAAAGCCGGCTACTAAGCAAATCCAACTCATCTAAACTTGCCAAAGATGTAAAGCCAACGATTTTTACAGATACAAGGAACTCGTAAAAGGAAGTAAAAAGTCTATTTTTCCGGTGGCAGCAAAAAAAAAGGGTTACCTTTTTCAATCACCGTGGCGACTTTTTCTATTTGTTAAATCGCTATATTGCCAGTGTTCTTATGATTACAAAAATGTGCCAGTGTTTACAAAAATATAATTCCAATTTAATACTGTATAGCAACTTAAAGTCTAAACAATGGCGAATGCAACAAGTGATTGAGTAATATGCTTGTTTAGCTGGTGATAAATAGGAATTCCGAAATTTGCTTAAAATAAATGCTTTGGGCACAAATGATGGGTATAAACTGGGACCCTGCAAGTTTGATATCTTTAATATCAAAAGCGTGAGTTAAAAAAGGAACTATAAAAACTACTTACCAGCAAATATCAATGAAAGCAAATTTAAATTAGCAACATCTAAATTAAGAAAACAAATACGTACTTAAATAACTTTAGAATAACATTTGGAAATTAACTAAAGCAACAGTGCTATTAAACGTGGGTAATAAAACTAGTGAGTAAAAATAACCATTTTTTCAACGGATTTAGCTTTTCAGCGGAAAAAACAAACTCAAACAGATTTAACACTGAAGATATCAAAAGTTTTATCATTCCAATTCTTTCATTATAATTTCACACCATTTTTTGATCATTTTGCAATAATTACAAAAAATAATAATTTTATTAAAAAGTAATATTTTCTTTAAAAATTATTTTTAACCAAAAATATTTATTACTTTTTTTAAGAAAGAAAGAATTTTATTTTGAAAAATTCAAAAAATAAATTGGAAAGATATTAACACGTTCGCTTTGGGGCCGATTTCGTCCCTCAGTGGACTGATCGTTAAGACACGGTTCCCAGCAGATCACCGAAGTCAAGCATCACTGGCTGCGGTCAGTGTGCGGGTGGGTGACCACTTGGATCAGTCTGCGTAGGGACCGAGGGTGTGCGGTATTGGTCCTCGTTAAACTGTTCTATCGTAAAGTGCTCGACTTCGCGTGCAGGTCGTCGGGCTACCGAAGCGGGGGTACCATCCCCTCTGCACAGGATCAAAATTGCGATGACACGTCTTCGGATCATCCTCAGGGATGTTTCCCAGACCGTCGCCAATAGCCCATTGTGCAGCTCTAGTGCGATATGAAAAAAGTACCTACCTACCTACTTATTTTTATCTTATAGGATAACGATATTATACAGAGCAGAGATGGAACACTAAATCTTTTATTTGAAATAAACCATATAAAATATCATTTATACACCAACAATAATTAATATAAATAAGGGTAATTTTTATTCCAATACGTCAACTTATACTTTAAACAATTAAAATAACAAAAAAAATATTTTTAGTACATTAAAAATTTTTATAAAATATTATTATCAGTAATAAAATCGATGTATATAGAGAAAACATTTCTGAATATTCTTTCAATTGTAAATTTTTAAAATGTGGGTATATATGACGATAAAAAAAAAGCCTATAATTCCCATAACGTGAGTTGAAATTTTTAGATTTGAGACCAATAAATAATTATCATTTTATAATGGTTTGCCTTGAAAAGATCTTCCTAACGATGTAGTAACCGGATTCAAGAGATTTATAAAATTGGTATTTTATTATCATTTTATTTAGAGGAAAAAGGGGGCTGCTGTGGACATGGGTAGCTTTTTCTTTGCCTAGGCAGATTTCCTCTGTAAGATGTCGCAAATTGGTAATACTATTAATGTACAGTAAGCAAGAAAAGAAACAAAAAAGAAAAGAGGACCACCCTGAATAACTTTTGATTTAATAATCGGATCTTCACGTCCCTAGGACTCCATCTTAATAGTTCGAGTATGTGACCTCAAATATGCTATTTAGTTGGGGCAGATATTTTATTTTAAGTTACAAAATCAGACATAAAAACATACTTTCTCTGAATAAGCATAACTTTTGTTCAATGGATTCGATTTTCTAACCCTTGTAATATAGGGGTAGCCGTAATCTGGGAAATATGGTCCCAATAGTTGGTCGGGTGAGCGATCTAAAGTTTGGACCCCCAAAATTTAATTTTATTATTTTGTATTTCGCCATAGCTCTAGAGCAATGCTTCCCAACCTTTTTTGTGCCATGCCCCACCTAAGCCTTTCGAAAATTCTGCCCCTCTATATAACATATACATAATTTTTAATATTAAAAATTTGAATTGTTCACTTAAGAAACTTAAATGACAGGTTTTAGGAAGAAATCACTAGTTGTTAACTAAACACAGTAAGTTAATTTTCAAAACATATAATAAAAAACTAAAATTCAAGTTCGAAATAATTTTAATTAACATTTTTCAATAATAATTTAATATTTTAATTTAGTGGGATCCTTGCGCTTGATGCTTGTTGCAAAGAGATTTTAGGCTAGGTTCCAATTTGGTTAGCTTCAGTCTCAAGTCTCACCGTTGTGTTATATCGAGAAGATTTCTTTTTTTACCAGTAAATTATTTACAGCACTAAATCCACATTCAGCTAAATATGAAGATGGAAACTGTAACAATAGTTTTCTTGTACATTTAATTGAATTTGGGCATTTAACTGACTCATCATTTTGCATTTCTGCGAGTTCTTCTTGATACTGCATATTTGATAAATCAGACAAATCCGCTAATATTGGCTGCATCATCTATGTTGGAAAATCAAGTTTGTTTTAAATCAGAAAATCTTTCTTTTTTGATCGACAATAACAAGTAAAGCGGTATAATTTATTTCACATATTTGGAGCCAATGAAACTATTCAAAGATTTTGTTGTTAATATATTTCTGACATAACACATTAAGGGTAATGAAACCAAATATCTTCACCCTGATTGAATATGATATTTGTGCTTGATGCAGTATAGTAAAGCTTGTTAATACTATTCGATTTCATGGGCTTACTCACAGGCAATTCCAAGATTTCCTTCAGTCCATGCACTGAATACTCTAATGTATTGTATTACACGAAAGTAAGGTGGCTTAATGCAGGATGTGTTTCCGAGCGAGTTTGGCAGCTGAAGGACGACATTGCGTCGTTCTTCTATGAGAAACAGTCTTAAGCAGAGTGCGAAATATCAGAATACAGAATGACTTTCAGATTTTTCACAGATCTTCTTTGTCTTATGAACAACTTGAATGTTGAAGATGCAAGGGAAAAATAAATTCAATGATGATATCTTGGCCCATTTCAAACCTTTTAAATTGAAGCCCTGTTTGCTGGGCAGCTAGCTAAGAGCTAGTCTCATTTCTCAATGAGCATAAACTGCACAGTAAATGAAAAATAAGAAAGATGTCACTACGTTCGAACTACTAAGCAGCGCGGGGGGAAAAATACGAACGAAATTATTACGTTTATACTACTAAGGAATTAAATTTCTTGTTTATGGCAACCCGTGCTGAGGCCTTCTCTCTTCTAGGAGGTGATGCTTTTATGCATGCCAAGAGGTTCTACTCAATCATATGCAAAACAGAACTTGTTACGCAATAAACAGAGCTGTTTTTAAGGATGGGCCCTGGCCCCCGAGTTCTGATGGGGCCCCCGAAAAGTCTAAAATCTCATTGCATCAATTGTTTTTTTTTTTTTTTTAAATTCTAACTCATTTATTATTTATAGCTAAAGAGGGCCCCCAGATCCCACTTTTTTCGTCTTTTGGGCCACAGAAACACCCTTTTGTCCCATTTCTGGTCAAAAATTTCTAGGAAGAAAACATTTCTAGGGCTGTAAATAGGGGGAGGATCTTTTTAGAATTTCTTTGGGTCACTCTGTCTTGAGATTTCCATAGTGCTTTTAAATTGGGCCTCGCTCAATTCTAATTTTTTTTCTACAAAATTTAGATATTTTTTTCTAATTTATTATAAAAGCTTTTTTCCTTGTAATCATCCTAAATGTTTCAACCAGCCTAATTGTTTAATTTACTTAATTATTGTAGTTGCTTTTATTTTGTTATTTTTCAAATTAATCGTAAGAGAATCCGTGAACTAGGAATTTCTATATCAAATTTTCGTAGGATATTAAGAAAGCATAAATCTTTCACGTTGGAGGTAAGCAAATGTTTTTATTAAATCAATTTTGGTTGTGGTTAGGGAAAACGTGAAAGGTTTGCTCAGTTTTTTATGTATACGTTGTGATATTTTTTGTTTACTTATTTAAATGATGGGCCACTTCTTTGACTGGCCTGTCTGCCAAAACTCTTGATTTGATCTGTTCTGGATGAAATTGAGATAACAATTGTAATTTTATTTTAATTTTACTTACTGCTAATAGACAGAAACAGCGTATGATTTTGTTTAATAGAGCATTGAAATCAAATGAACATCAGCTAAACAAATGTTTAAACATGAGAAAGAAATTGTTTAAAACTCCTGTATGACCAAATTTTCCATGTTTCCCCTAAATATGAAATATGTTTAATTTGTAATATTATATTTCGTACACAAAATTAATTTATTTAGTTAGCTAATGATTTTATTGTTCATTGATCATATTTGTTTCTGTTTTTAACTCCGTGATTTTTATTGTTATTATGAGTTTAAAATTAATAAGGCTTCTAAATTTTTAAATTAATAAGGCCTTTAAATTTCCAAATCAAAGTCGAAACAAATTCTTAAAATTGTAAATCGAAACTATATATGAAGTTTTGACAGCTTTGTTTTTATTTTAAACGTGTGCATTTAATTTAATTAAATAAAAATTAAAAAAATATAAATAAATGATTGAATAAAATAAAAATTTTCGTTGTCATATCATCTTTTAAACAATTTGAGTATTAATAAATTATTTAAAAATATGCATATTTTTAGTTTAAAAGGTAATTTTTTTTTTATTTGTTTAAAAGGTAATTATGCTCCATCATTCGATCATGAGACTATTTAATGTCTGCTCCTAAGAATCAGAATTCTCTTTTATTTCACTTTATTGTAAAAATGATATATTTAACACTTTCATGCGATATGCTGCAGATGCCTAAAAGATAACTGAAATTGTCAATTCAAAAAACAATTAATACGTTTGAACATGAATTTAAATAACTCCACATGTTTTGTTTGGCTATCCCATTTTATATTATCGCAGCATTTAGAGCAGACGGTTGCTTGTGGGTGTGGATGATATAAAAGAAGCGCAAAACAAAAAAAAAACAAAAAAAATTAAGTTAATGCCCTTAGTATTATATTTTTAAACTTCTCGCAAAAAAATAATTGTCGCAAACAAATTAATATTAAGTAAGAACGAAACAAAAATGATATCAAAATATGAGGAATCACTAGTGAGACAGGTGGGATGAAAGACATCGAAACCAATTTGATTGAATAGTAAAACTAGAAAGTGTTTCTAAAATCCGGAAATCAATCAATTTTTTTTGTCACAAAATTTATCAAAATTTATTATTGAGTATTATTCGTTAGATTTCAATGTGGGTTATGTTTTTCCTTTGATTAAATATTAAAAATGAACAAATATTTGTCTTTTAAAACCTTTCATTCTATAATAAAAATAATTATTCTATAATTGTAATTTTAAAACTAATTGCTAATTGATATCAGGGTTTGTTGATTTAAATCAGCTTGATTTAAATCAAATGATTTGTTTAAAAAAATCATTGATTTAAACCAACTGATTTTTTTCAATAGATATATTGAATTTAAAAAACAAAGTTTTATATCATTGATACTTTTATTATTTTCCTTTCTTAGTTTTAAAATTTATTTTAAATAAATTGCTGCATTAATTAATTTTAGTTAACGAAATTACTTTCTTTCTTGGTGTGAGTTCAATTCCAATACATTTGAAATTACATTCTTAAAAAACATTTGATTCTTAAGATTGAAAGTACAGATTAAAGTACACATTTCATGCTGTCTTAATATAGACTTGCATAGCTGTATAAAGTAATTAACAAACATGAATTTAAAAAAAAATGCAAATAATGTTAATTAAAATTCTACCTTTTGATTGAAAAATCATGGAATTAAAATCTACATTATATTTTATTAGTGGAAAATGTATATTTCTAAAGCTTGAGGTTATATTAAAATGAAATTACCCCAATGTGCTAAAATTAGAAAGGAAAAAAAAAAGGCTGATGAATTCAGTTATTTTTTTCCTGATATAGTGTCATTCTTCCCTTTCAAAGTCTATTTGAAGCAGTCGAGTAATTAACTGGTAACTGGAATTTTTTTCTTATAATATGTTTACAGTATCTATGATATTATCAGATTTTCTATAAAGAAATTTTGTTAAAAAAAACACCAGTGAGCACATAGATTTTTTTTAGCTTAACTTATCTATTTTAAAATAGGATTAAAAATGATCATTTTAATATAAAAATATATTGATTAAATATTTATTTATTTTTTGATCAATGACTACATTTATAAACAAAATCTGATACATTTATTTTGTCATGTTAAGAATCAAGAGAAAAAAAATTACAATTTTAAATTAAAATTATGGTTTGCTAATTGAAACTTTGTTTTAATGGTTAAAGAACAGGGGTCTGTCCAAGCCAAATTTACTACCGCTTAGCGGTAGTTTAACAAAATACTTTTTCTTAAAATTTTATTTTTGTGATTTTTTAATATAATTTTCACAAATTATGTCTACAATTTCACAAAATAAGCATACCTCTCAGAAAAACTTAGACAGACCCCTCAAGTATTCTATATATTCTCTATTTCATCTAGTCTTAAAATTTCAACCATGCATTTGTTTCAAAATGGTTCCTATGCATTCAAAGCTATGCATTATAATGAAAAAATATTTTAGTAATTTCGAGTTTCTAAAATATTGTTATAATATAGTTTTAATATTAGTTTAATTTTGATTAATTATTTATAAAATTTTTTTAATCATAAATTAAAGTTCTTACAATTAATTTGAATAAAAATCAAAAAAATCTGATTTAAATTTAAAAAAATCCGCTTTAAATAAAAAAAAATCTGATTTTTTTTATTTTAAAAAAAAAAAATCAAAAAAATCACGAACTCTGATTGATATAAAGCTTTAGGGTGTTCCAATGATATATTAAATGTCTTCTATCGGTGGAACCCCGACATTACGATTAAAGTTTATTAAGGTAATTACGAACATTATAACCTAAAAACAGATTATTTTTAAAATATTTAATTAGAGGAATGTAGAGATTCTTCATCGTTTAATCATTATCAATCTAAAATAAGGTTGTATATCCGACTGTTAAATTTGCAGTCCTTGTGTTATATCTAGTCTAGTTTTGAATTTATTTTTGGTGCATTAAGCTGAAAATGAATAAGATAAGCCGAATTATGGTTTACTTCTAAATGAATTGAAGATACTTGTTATAAACGTTAAAAATGGTAATTTGGAAAGCATTTTTAATTGCTGGTAAAACTAAAGAGAAAAAAAGGACATATTTGAATAATGCCATAGTAAATGAAATAGTTTAGTACAGCTGAAATACCCCATGGGTTGCTTTTTAGGCGGTCACCATTTTTTAAAAGACGAAAATAATCCTCACAACATATCAAGAAAAGTGAGAACCCTCACATATCAATATTGCTCAAGCTAAGGTCTAATTTTTATTTGATTCAATTTTGAACAAAATGTTTCCAGATGATTCTCAAATATAGCTTTTACAGTAGTTCTATTTTGAGGGAAAGAAACTAATTTATTGAAAAAGTTCTAAAATTGGGTTAAAATTTCACTGAAATTCACATTACTGGAAAATAATTGGAAATGGATATAATGAACGTTGAAAATAATAAATGTTAAAATGATAGTTCTGTTAAAAAAGGGATATAAATGCGTAAATAAGCTCACCGGACAAAAAATTAGTCACCCTATTGCGCAAACACCGATGAATCCTTAGGCTTCGTTAGATGACGCAGTGGTCAAGTGACATGCTCAACTGCATGCACACTGCTTCAACCTGATCAAAGACAAGTAGCTATCAGTGAGATATTTTTGTTTGAAGCGGAAATTGTGTGTAAATATGGGTAAGAGTAAAGATGTGATAGAGTGGAAAAAAGGATCAATTGTGTTTGGCCGTGCCAATGGTCATATGGTGAATAAAGTTGCTGGATTTGTTGGCGTTTCAAAGCTGACTGTTCAACGTGTCTACAAGCAGTGGTGTAATATACGTGGTCACGAAAGACGCCGTCAGAATTGTGGTCGGAAAAAGATCCTGCATAAAAGTGACCGGAGACGCGTTTCACGACTTTTCAATCAAAATCGCTTCCAAACTAGACAGGAATTACTTCAGTTACTAAATGAAGACCCATCCGTCTTTTAGTGAGAAAAAATTGCGAATGGAGCTGCATGCAATGAACATATGAAGTCGAACATCTCGTAAAAGGTCATTGCTCGCACTTGCACATAAAGCTGCGCGACTTCAGTGGGCTAGAAGTCACCGAACATGGGCAGTTGCTGACTGGCAGAATGTAATATGGTCTGAAGAATCACGTTTTTGCATTTATTCAAAAGAAGCACGTCTGCAAGTGCAACGCAGACCAGATGAAGCATTTCATCCTGACTGTGTGCAAGCATAGGTTCAAGCCGGAGGTGGGTCTGTCATGACTTGGGGGTCTTTTTCTTATTATGGATTGGGCTCCTAACTGAGGGGGCCACTAACATGATCCAACATATTTATTTGAAAGTTCTGGACAATTAGGAGTTGCCTTTCAGTCACCCTCTTCATGTAAAGTGCGTTGTTGATACCCCTATTTTTCAAGATGACAACAGCAAAGTTCATGGGGAAGGAAGTATATGTGACTGGTTTTATGAACACTCAGACACTCAATTACATCTCAGCTGGCCAGCAAAATCACCTGACTTAAACCCCATTGAAAATTTGAGCGACATGTTGGAACAATGGGTAAAACACCAAAATCAGCATTCTCACAATTTGGTGAATTTGCGCGATCAAATCCTCAACGAGGGTCTTAAACTAGATTTGACGTACTTGCAAAACCTTGTGGGCTCACTTCCTAACCGAATCCAGGCGGTCATCAAATCTAAAGACGGTGTTACACGTTATTAAATTATCTTTTTCATGATTTCTCTAAGGGTGACTAATTTTTTGTCCGGTGAGCTTATAATGGATATTATGTTAAATGGATATAATGAATGTTTAAAATTTTTCTAAAATTCATATAGAGTTTTTCTAAATATTCTAATTCATAGAGTATTTAGAAAACTGATGAATATATGAATTTTATAGTTTTATATAATATTTCTATATGATTAGAAATATTATAGTTTTATATAACATTTCTAATCATATTGAGTTTCTCTAAAACTCATATAATAATTGGAAATGAATATAATGAACGCTTAAAATAATGAATGTTAAAATGATGGTTATGCTAAAAAATGAATATAATGAATTTTTTAAAATTTCTCTATAACTCATATTACTAGCAAATAATTGGAAATGGATATAATGAACGAATATAATAAAAAGCTCATTGTGAAACTAGTTGCATCAAGGAAAAGAAAAATTCAAGTCAATTTTTTAAATCCAGATTTCAGCTGGATAATTTAGTTTGATTTTTTGTCTAAATCAAAATGAATTTTAAAACTTTTGTAAATTTGTATAGCTTCATAATTCTCGTTTTTTACGTCATTCCAGTTAGTAACAGACTTGATATGTAACGGGAGTTCGATATTAACAATTTATTTATATTCTTATTAAACTACTGAGCACAAACCTAACAAGATTCTATTTCTAGCTGTCTCAATACTTAAGAGGAGGCCATACCGCAAAGAAAACTTTCCTCTCAAAGTCTCTTTCTCCTTCATTACTAATTTAAATAATAATAAAAGTGAGTTCAGACAAACGTATAGCAAGTCATGAAGTCTCAATTGCTGAAGAAAATACTTCAAATTATTAAAATGCAAGCAAATAATTAGAAGAGAACTTCTCTGTTGTGTAATCCTATATTATCATCTCATAATTAATTTACATTTGTATATTTTAAAATTTTCTTTTCAGTATTTGAAACTTCCTGGCTTACTCAAGGTTTGTCTGAACTCACTTTTTCTACACTTTAAATTAGTAATGAAAGAGAAAAAGAATTAGCGACAAAAATGTTCTTCTGTGGTATGGCGTCCTCGTAATGTTTGATATAGATTTTATTAAGTATGGTGTTTTATAACATTATGACCTTACAAGAAAATAAGAATTGTCAAAGTCTTCATTTTTTATCTTTGCATAATAAATAAAAAATTTAAATACAAAAGAAAAAAAATTCACTTTATTTCATTATTCTCAATTGAGAATAAAAAAATTGAAGGCATTTTTTTCCACTTTGATGTATGAGAAAAGTATCTGTTGAATATAAATCTAAAGAAAAGATGAATTTCTTTTGAAAATTTCAACAGAAAAGAAAACCAAAATCTTTTACGTCCCAAAGAAAAAAATCTTTCAACAAGAAATCTGTGACAATGTTGCTACAGGGAAGTTTAACACAAAAATTTGTTTCCACATTATTTAACTTGCTATCAATAATCTTTCTCTAAAAAGCTTAAATTGCACATTACCTATATAATCAAAGTGGTATTTAAAATACCATTCTTAAGAGTATGTAATTACAGGATGCTTTCTAGTAAAATAATAAGCAAATTCAATATTAGTAAAAGATATGACAAACAATTGTTTGACATAGAAAAATTGCCTAAAAGAATTATTTTCAATTTCAAAATGTAAATTAACTCTTTATTTATTTGCTTCTTTAAATTCTCAAATTGCTCATAATTTTGATACTGACAAATGCAAAATTTAGGCCAGTTAGTTGTCTAACCAATTTATATCTAGATGAACAATGTAGGCAATTCATTATAAAAAAGAGTAGTAATTTTAAAAATATTATAATGTATATCTCAAATAAATTAAATTCATAACATATCAAAGTTGTCTTAAATACCATTATTGTAGAAACGATACACCAACTAAACAAAACATATTTTCCTTATTTCAAGTATTTTTTGTTACCTTTACTAACAAAATATATTTTTTCTGTTATTTGCAAACTATTATTTGTAAGATCATTTTATAAACTTGACATGCTATCAATATTTAATAATTTAATACATAGTTGTTAACGAACTTCGATGTAGTAGTTAGAAGAAAATATATGCAAATACATAACTTATGAGCAATATAAAATTGATTTTTTTAGGTATATATCTAATGATTGTATAAAAGAAAAAGTATTATGAATACCAATCAGTCTCAAATATATTTATATCTTTGAATGTTATTAGTAGAGTTTAATTTCTTTTGATAATTGCAGTAATAATTAAAGTAAGTTAAATGCTGAAATTAGTTTTGAAAGCAAAGTTTTTCATTTTAATGAAAAAATTCTACAAATTTTCTGAACAAATTATTACTTTCATTTTTAACTAAAAAATAATTAAATTTTAATCATATGCTAATAGAAATCTAACAGCATATCTCAGACTTTAAAAAGATGTGTGTTAAGACAAAGTCGGTAAAGTTTGAAATTGTAACAATCTGTTTCTGTGGGTGATGTTAAGATTTAGGCATGCAATGCATTGTCACGCTAACATCGAGATATTTTGATGCATTCCGATGCTTTGGTATGATAAATGTTTTATATTTAGTACTGTGTAAATTCCCAATTAGCAAGTTGCATTTTTAAAAAAAAATAAAGTTGCATTTTTTTAATAATTACTTCTCAATACTTACAAGGGAAACTAGGGAAGTGTGACTCGCCAATTTTGAAATAAACTATTGGGATGTATGCCTTATGAGGAATAATTTTAGGGGGCAGCATTCGTTTCGGCCCATAGAAGGTCCTGTGAGAGATAAAAAATAATTCAATATATTAAAAAATCGGTATTTATTACTTCAATGCAGACTATTAGTTATTGTAATTATCTCATACTCCAATTAATTTTGTGGTACTTTAGCATACTATATAATGCATATTTATTGTCAAAATTGATTTCAAAAATTTTATATATCTGTAGTTTTTCAGAAAAACATGCTAGGTTAATTTTAAAGAAAAAAATTGACATCAAATTTTTTTAATTTATTTTCCTTAAAAATTTTTCAAAATTAGTTGGAGTATGTAATTGCAAATCAATTAATTAATTTATAATTATTAATTAATTTGCTAATTAATTTAACAATTAGCAAATTAATTATTTAAACAATTAATTACAAATTAATTGGAGTATGAGACAATTACAGTGACTAATAGTCTGCATTGAAGTAATAAAATATCGATTTTTCTATATATAGAATAATTTTTATCTCTCACAGGACCTTCTTTGGGCCGAAACGAATGTTGCCCCCCAAAATTATTCCTCATAAGGCAGACATCCCACTAGTTTATTTCAAAATTGGCGAGTCACACTTCCCTAGTTTCCCTTGTTAGAGAAGTGGATGTCTGCAGAATAGTGGTTAAAAAACATTAAAAGGTTGGATTATAAAAAAACCAACAGGATTTACACACACAAATTAAAAGAAAACTCTTCCATAACTAAGAAATTCAACAACACTTTGATTCTCAATTACATTCAGATTCATCATGTCAGCAAAACAATGATTTGCGACGTAAAAAAGATGGGGAAAGATAACGATCCTCGCCACAGCTATCACTGCACACTTACGGAGGAAAATACTCTTTGCACGAGCTTGCAGATATCGATGTACTATTAGGAAGACTGTTCAACTTCACGAGAGTAGATATCAATGACACATCGGGAAACACGGTGCACCTCTCAGTAAATCACAATTTCTGATACTCCCAAAAATGCCAATTCAAACATCAGATCAGCGATGATCGCATAAAATCAATATTTTCCGATGCATCGATTTATCCCTCAGCCCTACTGTTTACTTAGGGAGATTTTCTCAATAAAAACAAATATTTATTTCAAGTTATAGCAAGACATCATAATGCATACTTTATGGATGAACATTATAAATTTTTATATTTAATTAAAATTGATAAATAAATCTAAAGAAACAAGTTTGCATCTTTAGTGAGAGATTGAATCAAATGAAAAGTAAATGTACCATGATCATCAATGTCCTATAATTCTATTGTCCATATCTTAGACTTTAAAAAGATGAGTGTTATGAAAAGTTGGTAAAGTTTGAA
This sequence comes from Parasteatoda tepidariorum, assembly GCF_982258835.1. NCBI lineage: Eukaryota > Metazoa > Arthropoda > Arachnida > Araneae > Theridiidae > Parasteatoda > Parasteatoda tepidariorum. Next base: position 64,224,699 of record NC_141766.1, read on the forward strand.
ATTTTAACAATTCTGTTTACTTCAGGTGAAATTCTTATTTTGTCAATGTAAGCATTTAAGAATGAAAACAATAACACAAATATTTATTTCAAGTAATAGCAAGACATCATAATGCATACTTTACCAGCAATGTATGAGATATGAATGACCATTATAAATTTTTATAAGTAAATAACATTGATAAAAAAATTCAACAAAACAAGTTTGTATATTTCGTGAGAGAATGAATCAAATGATGACTAAATACATGCAAAGTTACATGATCATAAATGTCCTATATTTCCAATACTATAGACAGAACTTAAAACTTTTCCTCGATGACTGAAAGTATAAAATGATGGTCTGTTTCCTGCTGATTCAAAAGACCTAAATTGGAATAAATAATTAAATAGAAGCATTTTGAAAAATACGTAAAAAAATTACAACTGTTAAGCATCAGAAATAAAAAAGAGACAGTAATTGAGCAATCTAAATACTACAGCAAAATACTTCACATTCAATTTAATAATTAAATACCAAACGCCTTGAGCATACACTCCATCAGAAAAAAACTATGAATGCAACATGCTTCAAAACAATGAAGATATCACTTAGTTTATAATTTAAATATAAAGGGATAAAAGTTTTACAAATTAAACTACAGCTAATAATTTCAGTAAGAAACTCAAGCTAATAGGGTATAATATGAAAAAAAGCACAAAAACTTAAATTATTCTCCCTAAAAACGTGATTCTAATCATAAAATCCGCTTACTTCTACTGGGAACAGGGCTGGATTACCCATTAGGCCATGGCCTAGTGCCACCTTAAAATGGATTTTTTGAAAAAAAATTAAGAAAAACAATGATTTTTCAAAATGTTATGATTATTTTTTAGTTCTAATTTAATAAAATAAAGTAAAATTTATTTTATTATTTATTTTAATTTTAAATATGCTTTCTTAAATGAAAAGATATATAAATACTTTTATATTTGAATAAATGAAAAATATGTGAGAAAAAAATTTAATCTAAGGACCCAAAAAATTTGAAGGGCCTAGGGCCCCGCGTAGGCTTAATCTGGCCTTGACTGGGAACAACACCGTGGAAAAGTGAGGCGTGTCAGGTCATCCAATTTTAGATTTCTTTCAACAGAGCGCTTATTATTTCGACATTCAGGCCCCTATGGCAGAGCTTTTACAGGCTTTCTGCGACATTCCTCTCCACTACTAATATCTTTCTGCTACATACTTTTAATAACAAATACACATGTTACTAATTTAAAGTAACAAAAGCATCAAATTTAAAAAAAAATTCTTGTGAATAAAATAGAATAATTTTTTTAATTGAATATGTAAAATTTTTCTATTCTAATATTATATGCGATGTTCTCACATTTTGTAGGGAGAAAATACACTAATTATTTCTTTTTTCCTATTTTGTTTATCTTCATCACATTGAAAAAAAAGAATTAAAAATAATCATGAAATCAATAGCTGTAATTACCGAAAGTAGATCAAAGGCGAAATCACGCGAATAGGAATCCACAAAAAGAAGCTACCAAATGTGTGTTTTCATTTTGAGATTCAGTTGTTGTAATAAATAATATCGCATTAAAAATATAGGATTTTAAAAACTATGCGGCATCACTAAAACTAGTAATTATTGCATAAAAAAATTTAACGAAAATTTCTGCGCAGAAAACCAAATTTTTTACATCTTTATTCTTTATTATTCTCAAATGAGAATAGAAAAATCATAAGCATTTTTTCCTCGCTCCGATGCCCAAGAAAGGTATCTTTTGAAAATAATTATGAAGAAATGAGAAAATCTTAGAAAAATTTCTGCCCAAAAGAAAATCAAATTTTTTTACAGGGTGGCCACTCAAATCAGATTTCAAATTTCCCTGATATTTCCAGGTAAAAATCTTGAAATTTCCAGGTCCGTTTTTTTTCTTCTTTTTCTTATACATGTGTACTAGAAAAGTGTCTATATTATAAAATATTTTATTCAAAAAGTCATTTTTTTAAACATATCTTGAAAAAAAAATTATTTTGACAAGATTTTGTTTTTTAATGCTTTGGTACAACATTAATTTTTTAAAAATTAAGAAACGTGAAGAAAATAATATGTTTAGCTTGTAGAATATATTGTTTTTAATAAATAAAATTTTTTTAATGTGTTACTTTAAGTAGTATTTGCTCAAAGTGTACCTACAAAATGGTAAAAACAGAAAGACCAATAAAATCTTGGATAAGTATTGCTTAATATATTTTCATTAAGCAAAGGAAAATGGTTTTAGGTGATTATATATCAATAAACTTTTATAATTACTGAGGCTCCCAAAAGTGTTTGTTCATTTATAACTTTTATTGAAATCAGAAATAAAAATTCATTAATTAAAATGGGTATTTGATAATAAGATGTATAATCTATTCTAAGCAAAACTGCATGGAATATTTTAAAAACAAAGCAAAAGTTAATTTTTAAGATATCAATAATCAAATAGTAACAAAAATTTTACCCCACGAAAGTCATCGTACAGTTAAATGCCTTCAAGTTTCAGAATTAAAATTATCATCCACTGCTTTTACTTTTTTTATTTAATTATTTTTCATCTAATTTATTTATTCATTTGCAATTTTGTATAAAACTGGTGATAGGAAAATCATATATTTCAATTTTTGCTCGCTAACTCATTAATATTTTATCATTTAAAAACGGCCCGTGGTCCTAATAAAATAATAGACCAAATTTGATTATTTGTCATCATAAGAGGTAAATCAGTAATGAATATGTTAAATTAGTTTATTGTGTCCTATTGCACTGTGCAATACGTGATAAAATGCTTAAAAGGAGGACTTCAGAGATTAAAATTATAAAATTTGTGGAAAAATTCTTAAATTCGCAATAGAGTGTTGTAAAAATTTCTGTAAAATTTTTAAAAAAATATTCTGAACAAATTTTTCCCGACAAAAAAATAAATAAATAAATAAACTAGTTGCATGTAATTACAAACTTATAAAAGCCATTGTAGATGCAAAAGGAAACTCTACTAAATGTTAATTTAACGAAAAATTAGAATATTTACTAATAGACAGCGCTTGTTTTTTTTTTTTTTTTTTTTTTTTTTTGAAAGTGTAGGAGGACTTTTGTGGGACAAAGTTTTTGTCACTTTTTGAAGATTATTTCAATATAAAGCTGTACTGTACTGCATTATACTGTATTTTATCTTACCAGTGCTTTTTGTAAAATTCATTGATTATATTTTCTTCAAACCAATATCCCAAGACAAATTTTTAAATAATGTTGTTTTGAATTAGTATTATTACTTTCAGAGATTCAGAATATAAAAATAAATGTTACAAATGTAAAATCGTCTAATTTTTGTTTCCATACTGTAGAGAAAAAAAAAATTATAAAATTCCTTAAATTTTATATTTTTTTTCCTTATTTGAAATTAAAACATTTAAAGAATTCCAATCTAAACACACAGTTTTTTAGTTTATCATAGTTAATTGTTTTTGTTTTAACAACAAGAATCTTGTACAGCTCAGAACTAAAACCCTAAAGTTTCGTTTTCCTTCTTCCGACTAAACACATACGAATAAAAAAAATTATATTGTATGTTTATACATCATTTAATATGTTTCCTACATGTTTCATAGTTTTTGTCAGCTTTTTAGGGAAAAAGGAGGAATAGTTTTGGAAATATCATCTCTGGAATGCAAGCAACATTTAAGAACTTTCGATATTCTGATAACTATACAATTCGAATTTTGAATTAAAAAGTCAAATATTTATTAACAAGCAGTAAAATTAAATATTAATATATAGTTAGTTCTAAAAAAATATTTTTTTAAAATTAAAATATGATATAAAAAGTAAAAATGAAATAGAAAAAATTAGCATTGATGCAACAATTGTAACAATTCATCGACAAACATTGCTGTTAGCGATTGTAAAAAAATGTATGATTGGTTGGTTTGCTGAGAAAAAATAATTTACAGATTTCATTGAATGGGAGTACAAAAGCTTTCAGAAAAAGAGTGCAATATAAAATCTATTATTATTAAATTATAACCAACTAATTTTTGGAGATTCTTATAAAGTTAAAAATACAAAAACATTTTGACTCATTTTGTTAAAATGGGAAAAAATTACCACCAAAGCATTGGAACAAACTTGAGCCATAAATAGCTCAAGTTTGCCCACGGACAGAATCTAAAAACAGAAGCAAATAACCTAACCCCTTCTACCACGCCCATCACAATCTTTGCGCCTCCTAAATAGCGCAGTCCCATAGTCTCCATAGAGATCAAAGGTTTCTACTTTTGTTTCGCAACCATGGGAGAATTTTATGGGGCATTCTAGTTTAACAGGGTTATAATGGAGCAAACATTGATACAAGCAAAGTATAGCTAAGTTGATAACATTTTAACTGTTTGGAGATACATTTCCGTCTAAAAAGTGTGGGTATAATGGATGAAATAATTTAAATTAAGAAAATTAGTAAATAAATTATATTAGTGAAATTAAAAAAATATCCAAGAAAAAATTTCCAGCTTTTCTTTAAAATTCCCTGATTTTTCCAGGATTTTTCCAGTATAAAAAAAATTCCCTGATAATTCCATGTTTTCAAGGTTTTCCAGGTGGGTGGCCACCCTGTTTTACTTCATAAAGGAAAAGTCTTTCTGCAAGAACTCTGTATCCCTCTGCGATAATGTCATCGTGTCGCCAAGATTCTGCCAAAGGGATTCAGGCCATATAAATCTTAGATAAAATAAGACTTAATGCTCTATATTGTAAGTAAAAGTTTAAATGTAGTTGTGACATTAAGTCACAATCTAATTTTAAAAAAAAAATCCTTTTTTTAAAATCTAGATCCAATGTAAGTAAATCCTGATCCAATTCAAGTCTCGCCCCTTTATCTTTAATGCAATTGGGACACTCTCCCCCAGTGATTCCTTTCGCATTCTAGCCGTACCCTTTTTCCAGGAATAACACCTGGCTCGCGGTATCTTTCATCTCCATGTGAAAGCGGTGAGTGAGAAAATATTCTTAACCGCAACACTTGCAAAATAATAAATATATCACCTCAACTTGTAAATTTTAGGTAATTTAACTTTAGTTTTCAGTAAGTAAGTAATTCAACTTCTACTATCCAGCATTTTAGTATAAATATCTGAGCGCATAACGCTCATCAGCATTCGATACTTGGTCATCCTCTCAACTCTCCGCCTAATGGAGTTATATTTTTTTTATTTCCTCTCCTCGCTGAGGTGGGAAATTTTTTTGAGATGGCGTACCATCTGCCGCCATGTTTGCTGATTGATTCTTTCTGGCGAAGATGATTTTTTTCTACAACGTTTTAGTTTTCATTCAAGTCCTACACTCTTTGTTTTATATAAGAATTTACTGCTACCCGAATAGAATAGTTTTTGGATTTTATTATTGCAATATTAGAAAATTTTGCTGACTAATTTTCAACAACCATGTGCACGTTTTGAATGAGGTAAAGCTGTTGCATCTCTCTTGAGCTTATCTGCTGACCAAATGCTGTCATAGTTAGAGCTACGAATCATGATTTTTCTCTTCGATGAAGTACAGTACCCATAACCCTGATCTGATGTCTCTGGCAAAGATCTAATTCCCATCCACTCCTGTGTTTGGTTCAGTCTGAGTTGAAACCACGAAAATTTCCCAGTCACTCCTAACTACCACACTCTCCATCAGAGGTGCTGCATGTGATTTTTTTGATGTCGCCATTGAGTTGATATGAAATAAAACGAACAGTATTCATCCTAACAAGTGACTCTTTTTTCAGTGAACTCTTAGTTTTCTTTAGATTTAGAAATGTGACCTCTCTCCATCAGCTACATAAGAGGTATGTGTTTTTTTTGATTCAGTGTTGGGTTAATTAACGCCTATTAATATGTACTTCCACTGTTAGATCATGTGCCATATCTACAGTTTAATTTTGTTAGGCTGTTCTTTACAATTCATTTTTAGTTCTTGCTAAATTTAAAATTCGTTTTAATTTATATTCATTATACCCAAATAGAAACGGTGCAGTAGTTTTTCCTAAATACTGTGACAAAAAATTTGAATCAATAATCAAAACTTTTACTGCATGTACGAATATATTAATCTCTTTCATAAAATTTTTATGAAACTAATAGTCTACTTATTTAAGTAAACAAGCATTTAAAGTGGTTATAAACAATCATTGTTAACAAGTATTTAAATGACAGCAAAAGTAAAATCTTAAATTTGTAAATATGTTATCATTACAAATTTCAATGATAAAAAAAAAATTTAATATACACACTTTTTGTTACTTTAATGTTAAGATATAATTCTGCCAATTTCCTCATCACGTCTAGTTTTTACATGGAATAATATATGAAAAATGGTTTGCGGTGGGTGAGAAATCAAGCAGATTCTTTCTTTAGCTGATTTTAAGATTAACTGATAAAAAAACAAAACAAAATTATCTTAAATATATAATAATGAGAAAATGTCAAGCTGTACTCATTCATAAAAATGTAAAATAAAGTTTAAAGAAACTTTAACTAGAACTTTATACATACATATGTATAAGTTAAAAATATAGAGAAAACATGGAAAATATTAAAGATCAATTTAAAGAGATTAAAAAGTGATTCGCTACTCGCTTTATAGATTTCATTTTGTGTTTTGTTCTGATTTTTCTTTACATTTTATTTTCTGTTTTTTTTTTATGTGATATATTTTTTACTTTATGTGTGTTCAATTTTGTTTCAATTTTTTTAGTGCTCCTCAGACTATTGTTTTGATATATTTTGCTTTGGCTATATTGATACAATGTTACAAAGCACTCCTTTTTGCAGACATGATCCTGTGAGCTGATGAAGAGATTATATCTTTTTATTTTTCTGGTTTTTTAATATACATTTTTTAAAATTTTTTATTTAAATATTTTATTTTAACAACTTTTCTTCTACTCTTTTCATTAATCTTTAATATTTTTCATGTTTTCTCTATATTTTTGACTTATTTCATGAATTCTACATATTTCCAGCTTATGTATAGTAAATAAAACTTATTAATTTTCGTTGTTTTTCTCTTTATCCTTTTCGTCTTTATAGTGATATAAATATATATGAAAAAAGTTCTTACTTGTTTTCTAATTCAGTTGTAGCTCGAATTTCTTTGAAATCGCCAGCAATTACTGTTACACCCCAAGCAGTTAGAATAAGACTAAACAAAGTTTGAGCAATTATCTACAAGGAAAATTTATAAAAAAAGTGTCAGACATGATATATTACTATATCAGAACAATACTAGATATATTTCTAAAGGCTTTCTCTCCTATACAACAAAAATTCTACATGAACTTAAACTCTAGTTAAAAAATTGAGGCTTAGAGTTAAATATAAATAAAGGATTATCTAATAACAATTTAAAGTTAAGCCAAAAAGCTAAATGAAATTTTTCTGACACAGTACAGTAAAACATACTTAAAAAGAAATGTAGCACTAGTATGTCAGATAGACAAAACTTATATAGTGTTAATGTACTGGTTTTGTAAATTTGATGTTCTCTAAAAGCAACTAAGTTTTATGTTTTTCGAGGAAGATGTTTCCTGTGGAAGAGAAAACAAAAGATGCGCAATTTTCCTAGCAAAATTTTTACCTCGGCCTCCAACTGGGTTCAAAATTGGCTCGATATGAATCCTATAAGAACATGCACTGATGGACCAATATTGGGGTGTGTAGATTTTTTAACATCGGTCCTAGAATGGCCTATATTGGCTAAATAATGGATATAAAATATCAGGTGAATCTGAAAATTCTATACAGGATAGATATTGGTTGTAAAATATCGGGTGAATCAGATAATTCTATATGGCCAATATTGGAGAAAAAAAAAGTACTTTGAACCCTTACTGGGCTAAGATTCATGAATATTGACCCAATGAGGTACCAAGTTATTTTACTGGTAGGGTTATAAATGCGCATAATTCATTTAACCATTTAAAATAAAAAATAGGTATGTAAGAGTACAGTACAAAATTGGAAAAATATTACTTAAGATAGACACTTTCTTATATACACAACTTATTTAAAGTTTTGCTATGATTTCACATGTCTTCTTTAGGTAAACAGGTTTTCTATGTTAAGGTATAAGGCGCCTCAGTGATCTTTTTTCTTTTTAATTAGTTTACAACATTTTATCAGTTAATATTGAGTACTCAATGTTTTATTCGCTTAGCTCAGTATTCGTTAGCTAATTATGGCTTTCCAACTACAATTAAGTCCCGTGGCAACATTGTTGCAGATCATTACTGAGTTCTTGCAGAAAGAATTTTCCTTTGGGAAGTAAAAAAACTGTTTTTTTTTCTATAGAAATTTTCAGAAGATTTTATCTTGTCTTCAAAATTATATTCAAAAGATGCCCTTCTCACGTATAGGTGTGGAAAAAAATGCTTGTGATTTTTCTATCCTCAATTTAGAAAAATAAAGTAAAAAATTTAGCTTTCTGCAGAATTTTCATTCTATTTTTTTCATGCAGTTATTACTATTGATTTCCCTTGTTATTTTTAATACATTATTTCTCATAACAACTGAATCTTGAAATGAAAACATGGATTTAGTAATCACTTTTTGAAGAGTCAGATTCACGTGATTTTGCCGTCTAATCTTTTTTCTGGTAGTTACTGCTACGGATTTCACGTTATTTTTTTTATTTTTTTTTTTTTTAAATATGATGATTTACAAAGCACGAAAAAGGAAATAACTAATGTGTTCCCCCCTACAAAATGCGAAAATATTGCCCATAATATTAGAACAGAAAATTATTACATAATCAATTAAAAAAATTACTTTATTTTATCCAAAATTTTTTATTTTATTTTGAAGTTGGTGCTTCTGTTACTTTAAATTAGTGACATGCATATTTGTTATTATTAAAATTATCTTGCAGAAAGATATTAGTTCAGGAGAGGTACATCGAAGAAAGCCCGAAAAAATTCTGCCACAAGGCAATTAACTTAAATAAAATTACAAGTAGAAACAATTTAAAGAATATAAAATTCTAAAGGTTTGACATCTTATATTTTAATTACAACTAGTTTGGGAAAAATAAGCTTAAGAAAATCTTTGACCTGAAGAGTTAAATAGCTAATACAAAAAAAAATTTAGCTTATTATAAAAATGATCAATGAATGGTTTATTTCATTTTAAGCATTTATTCAATACATAATAACTTATACAACTAGGTACATACAGCCAATACCGTCTTAGACTAATCCGAAACTTTCAATGTAACAAATATTTTCCGAATCCTCAAATGAATCACCATAGAAACAATGAATTAAAAATACCGATATTACGGAATTGGTAATCTGATTTAACGAAGGTGAAAATGAGCAATAATTCTTATTTTCTCTCATGAGCAAAACACTTTTCCATTCGTCAAAAGTACACAATGAATTCAAATATTTTTGCATCTTCAAAATAAAAAGTTTCAGATATGAAAATGACATGTGAAAAAAGACGAATCACTCAGAACCACCCTGAAATGACTAAATCCCAACCAATTCATGCTTGAAGAAGTAAAAATGCATGTGGCTTTTCAAAGGAGTGATTTCCGGTTCAGTTGTTTAAAAACGTGCATAATTTGGAGAAGTTCGTAAATTCTAATGGTTCTAAATCATTTGTACAGAAGAAAATTACAGATTACATAATTTCTGATAGGTAAGTGATAATAAATCCATTGTTCCTTGTAATCTGTTTTTGTAAGCTTTTAAAACATTTATTTGATATTTCCTACATGTAGAGTACAAATAGATCAAAACTGTAATTAAATGCAATATTTATTATTTTTTATGTAAAAAATTCCATTGTAACAAAATAATTTTGGCTTATGTTGAAATTCCAAATGTCAGTATAACAGAATTTTCGTTTTTGCATAGTGATTTCTTCGGTCCCTAGAAATCCGCTAAAATAGGATTTGATTGCATAAGTAAATTCTAATGGTTCTAAATCATTTGTACAGAAGAAAATTACAGATTACATAATTTCTGATAGGTAAGTGATAATAAATCCATTGTTCCTTGTAATCTGTTTTTGTAAGCTTTTAAAACATTTATTTGATATTTCCTACATGTAGAGTACAAATAGATCAAAACTGTAATTAAATGCAATATTTATTATTTTTTATGTAAAAAATTCCATTGTAACAAAATAATTTTGGCTTATGTTGAAATTCCAAATGTCAGTATAACAGAATTTTCGTTTTTGCATAGTGATTTCTTCGGTCCCTAGAAATCCGCTAAAATAGGATTTGATTGCATAAGTATTTATTTACTTATACAGATGCACAGCAGTAATTAAATTAAAAAAATTATATTTAATTAAACAATTTTATGAAATGTTAAAATTAAATATTTTTTCATTTGATAAACTAAAATATTTATGTGTAAATATTAGAAAATTAAATTATCAAAATTTAATTTAACTATTAAATTTAATTTAATTATATTTTAGATGTTAAAAAAATCCTTTTTCTAAAATTTTCTTTTCTTGGCAACTTATCAATTGAAGTTGTTCACTGTTTGAATTTTGTCAGTTAAAATTATATAAAAATTTGCATGCTAAACAATTTATGTTATTAAATAAAATAATGAATTATTTTTAAAAGTTATATTTTTCTTATTATTATCTTTGGTTAAACAGGGTTGCCACTCAAATCAGTAAAAAAAATTCCCTGTGTTTTCCCTGTATAAATTATACACAATATATTAAGAGGAAACAGAATTACTGCGCTGTTGTGTGAGTTACATTGGGCTAACTATACTAGTTTTAATTGCTGGAAAAACTTAGAGAAAAAAAGGAGCAGCAGTACAAACTTAAATAATGCTCCAGAATAGTAAATTAAATAGTTTAGTATAGCGCAAATATCATTTTTAAATATCCAATAGATTATGCATGGAGTAGTCACCATTTTTTAAAGAAAAAAAAAATCAAAATTCCCTGCCTTTTCCATTTATTTTAGGTGATTTTTCAATTCCCCATATTTTACAGGTTTTCCCTGTGTAGTGGAAGCCCAGTTAAATGAGTTTTATAATCGTGAGAAAATTCTCTTAATATGAGGTAAAATGGTTCAAAAGTTATGTCTAAATTTGTGCACTTTCAAATAAAGGGGTCTAAAATTTTCTACTGAACTTTGTACTGAGACCATACTTCCAGATTTTGAGACCTAATATGTTAAGGATTAAGAATTAAAATACAGTGGAAAGTCGCGTGTCCGGAATCGGTGGGACTTCTGGAAGTCCGGATATTAGACTTTTCCTTATCCTTTTAAGCTTTGTTTACCTCCCAAGGTAAACAAAGCTTAAAACGATCTAATAAACAATCTGAATCTAAGAAGCAAAAAATAAACATTATTTTTCGGGGAATAATGTTTCAGTATTAAAATATCTAATCAAACAAAAACAAAATATTAGAAAAAAATTAATTATTGCTTAAAATATAGAAAACGAAAAAAAATTGACAGTTATGAAAATATTAATTTTTTCTCCGCTATTTTGAACTAGAACGTTTCAAGCAAGAAGGGGAAATTCCCATTGTTCATTAAGGTGGGTAGGTGGAGGAGAAAAATTCATTTCCTCCTCCTTTGTCATTCAAGTTGAGGGCGGGAAAGTGACAAATACTTATCTTCTCTCCCATCATTGGCTATCAATCAAGCATAAAGGCACGGCATGCTGATTGGGTTTTCCTTATTTTTTCTTGTGTGACTGAAAGTGACTCCCCCTTCACGTTAACGTTTGCTGCGTTTACCCTTTTTCACAGTATTTCTTTTTTCCCTAACACTCTAATAAAAAGGTTCCAGGAAATGCCTCTTTTACTAGCCAGCTGCATAGGAAAGAAGGGGGAGGGGACTCAGTTGCTCTCTTTTGAAAATAAATCTCCCTCCTCTCCTGCATTCCAGAGGAGGAGTGTCACTAACGGTCACTCAACGGTCTTGGTAGATCTTCTCTTCCTCTTTTCGTTGTTTTACGGGTTCAATGCATAAATCACTAGAAGCTAGAAAAGGAAAAAATGTGTCAAAAGACCTCTTTTTTTTAAAAATTAAGAGAGTGGAAGATGAAGAGATGTTTGTTTATTTTGATTGTTAAAAAGTGTCCGGGAAATCAACCCTTCCGGAAAAGGGACGTCCGGATATGGGACGTTACACTGTACACCATAAAGCTATGTTTTTTTTATAGAAAAGGTACATCTTGTGTAAGATTTTATAATTAAAATATCCTCAGTGCAAATTAATTATTTTAGATTAGCCACATGATCAATTACGGATGCATCTTAATACCGAAGAAGGAAAAGACTTCTCTCATGCACTTTAGATCTTCGTTTTACACCACGTTTAGAGCATTTACTAGTCTCTGCATTGGGAAAACCGCTATTCAAGCAAATGTTCTAACGAAACTCTAGTACCTTCCCTTTATATCGAGGACCCGCAAGCCATAACACTACTTACGTACACTGGGAAGGCAGAATTCTGCCCCATAGCCGGCACACTGATTTTAGTCACCCTTCTAGGACAGGACGTCTGTTGGGCAAGACGAGGACATAACCAATTACGCCCAACTGTACAGTAGTGTAGATATATGATATTGAGGCACATGGGGTACATCGTGTCCAAAAAGAAGAAAATAGATTTTTAAATAAAATAATACGAAATCATCAGCTAGCCATAATATTTAAAGTGGAATTTAATATTTAAGGAAAGTTACATAACAATTAGTTAATTAGTAATAAACATTAAAATGATAAAGTACGGCACATCCACAGCGGCATTCACTAAACCATATGTATTGCAGACTACGAGGGAAGAAGAGTTTTTTCTCCCTGCATTCCAGGGTTGCCTCAGTCAAGTCCTCCGCCAATTGGCGGTCTTATCATAAGAGCTACTGCCCATTTGGCGGTGCCGCCGCAATATGATAGTTACACATAAGAAAAAACTTACATCAACAGGAAGATAATCAAATCCCAGCTCAATGAGACGCAAATAGGAGCGATCTGAAAAACGAAAAAGTTGCTTCAAGAACAAAAATTGTATACATATTAATCGTAGAAAATTAAGAGTTCGTAAATTTTTGCAATACAGGCAATGAATTAAAAATGTGTATAATCAGGGATGAGTTTGGTAAAAAGCCGAAAATTGTTTGAATTTTTATCTCTATGTGAGATTGTTAAATCACATGAATACGGGAAATCACATGAATTCCAATGGGAGATTTTCTAAACCGCTTGAACACAAATCGAGATATGTAGTTTTAAATCGTGTGGATACGACTCGAGATGAATAATTTTAAACTGTGGGAATATCATTGGAGATATGTAATTTTAAATTGCATGAATATGAATCGAGACGTGAAATTTTAAATCACGTGGATAAGACTTTGTATAATTTTAAATCATGTGAATACAAAATGCGATATGTAATTCAAAATTGCATGAATACGAACAAGATGCGCAATTTTAAATTTCATGGATACGACTCAAGATGTATAATTTTAAATCGTGTGAATACGAATAGAGATTAATAGTTTTAAATCAAGTGAATACGAATGCGATGTATAATTTTAAATTGCATAAAAATTTGATTGCGATATGATTTTTCAACCCAGTAAATGCAATTTTGAATCGCATTTGCATAGGTACGAAAATGCGTAAAAAAATAATTATTTTTTAGAAGTTCGAAGAAAAGCGAAAATTTCTTAGAAAAAGCGGAATTTGTTTTTTTAAACATTGAATTTTTTAAAAAAAGAAGAGAATTGTCCCAAAAAAATTCATCCTTGTATAATTCAAAGTTTTCTTTATTTATTTCAAAAAATACTTTAGACTGTTATTTTCTAATTAAAATGTAAAAAAAGTAATAAAAATTAAAGTTAGTTATCTTAGCAAACACTAAAAGTTTAAAGGTTTGCTATAGAAACACAAGACATCAGTAGTGTCACATTTACACATAATGTAATAATGTTTCTAATTTTACCAAAGCCTTTAATTTTTTCTTTAAACGTTATTCCTTTTTTTCAATTTAGCAATTTTTTAACTTTCTTGTTGACCTTTCTCATGGTCAATGCGGTCATCGCACTTCCTGTGGGGAAAGTCAACCAACCCCTCTATTCACGCCTTTCTTTTTCTTCTTTTAATTTTAGGGGGGCTAACTAACCAATCTCCTCTAAATTTCAAACTCTCTGCCTCTTTAAATTTAGTTGGCCGTAATTTTTCTGGTCCTATACCAGTTAAGGAATTTTTAAGTCACTTTTAAGAGGATTCTCTTTTTGTGCTTCTTTCTTGCAGGTTATCTCTTTTTTCATTCTCCGCGATGCGGACTTCGGTCCGTATCGAGGGGATCGTTTTTTTACATTTTTTTTCTTAACCTTTTTTTCTTTAAAAATTTAAATCCTTGATTGTAGTCAATTTCTATAAATCATACATCTACATTTCATCTTTTTTTTAAACATTAAAGATCCTCTTAAATTAAGCTTTCTTTCTATAAATGTCTTTTCAATAGTCAAGTTTTTTTGTCAGCTTTCCTTTTTTTATGCATGACGCCTTCTTTGTTTTAATTCTCTCGTCACCCATTTCCTTTTTTTTAAAAGATTTTTGTGTCACAAAGATTTGTTGGAACTTATTGTTTGTTTTTACGAAATAAGGTGTTTTACAATAATAATGTCTTACGAAATGATTACGAAAATAAATGTTCAGCTGAATGGAAAAATTGGTGTGATTTTCTTTAGTCTATATGTTCTCATTGTTGTTACCCCCTTTTCTTCCAGTGTGTGGCGAGTACTTCTTTTATTTGTTAAGGGAATTTGTAATTTTCTTATTCGAAATATATATTTAATATGTTTGTATTTGGATATAGCATGTCATTATCGTATTTATCTTTAATTATTAATTTATCTCAGTTTCATCACTATTCTAAATTTGGTGATACTAATTTATCCAAACCTCACTCCTTGTGACCCTTTGAACCTATTGGGTTATAGTTATCCCACGATAGCATTGTACTTCCACTTTCATTAACGATCACGTTCCCCTTAATTATTTACCTCTTACATAAGTATAAGATAGTATAAGATAGCCATGTATAAGATAGCCATGAAATTGAAATATAATATGCACTTAATTCAGTAGAAAGATTATTTGTATGCAAATTTTATAAATAAAATGTCGTAGGTGATGTAAGTGTGCGTAAACCTTGTGGATCGGCGCGCGTAGCTCAAAGCTGTGATAAAAGGATGAAGAGCACCGTAGTTAAAGACATTCGCTGCAAGTGTAAGTGATTTGTTTTGTGAAACATGCTTTCAAGAAATCATTTAGACGACTTTACTCGAGGAAGAATGATTGGGAAGCTTGAGGAGGGGCGAAGTGTGACCAGTGTCGCCGAAGAGTTCGGGATCAACAAAAGTGTTGTTTCTCGTGCTTGGAATGCCTTTAAAACTACTGGTACAGCTGTTCGGAAGGTTGGTGGTGGCCGTCCAAGGAAAACAACACCAAGAGATTACCGTTACATTGTTCTCCAGGCAAAAAGAAACCGTTTTCAGTCAGCGAGCGCCATATCTCAGCAACTGTGCACAGCCACAGGACGACAAGTATCAAGATTTACAGTGGCCAGAAGCCTCCACAAAAGGTGGCTTATTTGCTAGACGTCCTGTAGATCGTTTTCACAGATGAGAGTCGTTTTAGTGCTACAAGCGATTCTCAACGTCAGTTGATCTGGAGAGAGGTTGCAGCTCGATTTCATCCCAATAACATCGCGGAAAGAGATCGTTACGGTGGTCCTGGAGTTGTCGTCTGGAGTGGCATTATGTTGGCCGGGGGACTGAGAGTCAGATCTTCGACCGAGGTTCTGTATCAGGAGACCGCTACTGCAATGAGGTAATCCTACCCCATGCGTGTGTGTTCCGAGAGGCCATTGAACCAGACTTAATTTTTATGGCTGACAATGCCCGGCCACACCGTATTGCTAATGTTCAAGAGCTACTGGGAAGTGAAGATATCACACGAATGGATTGGCCAGCTTACTCTCCAGATCTAAGTCCCATAGAGCATGTGTGAGATGCATTAGGGAGACGTCTTGCGACACGACAGTATCCACCTGGTAACACCCATCAGCTGAAAGATGCGTTAAAGGAGGAATGGAGACATTTACCCCAAGAACTCCTGGATAATCTAGCATGGAGAGACGATGCCCAGCAACAATTACAGTATGGGGAAGGCATATCCCATACTAGGGAACATCTGCCAGCTGTACTTACGCTTCTTCAGGCAATCATGTGTAACGCCACTATAAGTCAAATAAAGCCTTTTTCTGTTGCATACCCTACTTTAAGCTTTATATTCATTTCTGCGCCATTATTCTTTTACCATCGTTTAAGTACAAAATAATGTACCTCATATTCAAATTTCATGTCAATCGGATGATTTCTTGTAGAGTTATGACAAAAAACGCACTTGTTGCTTAAGTTTTGCACACCAGTGTAGTAATATCAGGGTTGGGTTTTTGACGTCAAAAGTGGTTTTTGATATGACAAGGGTATAATACTGGTTTAAACCGTCAAGAAAATATATAGAAGGAATAGAATATATATTGCCAAGAAAATATATAAACTTCAAAACTACCAACAGATGCCATGCATTATATTGAAATTTAATTATACTATGGTAATCAGCAGGTTTTAAAATATTTTTTAATAAAAGATTTAAAATCTCAGAAATTTATATTCAAATGCATGTGCAGAAAAATTTTGCACAAAATTTTTTTAAATATATATATTTTTAAAAAAAAATTTTTTTTGTTGATACATATAACTAATATTTATAAGGAACTTACAAGTTATGTTGTATAAATACAAACTTGATACAAGTGCATAAAATTTTTTTTAATGTTATACCGAATATCTTTATTATCCAGTATGTTAATTTGAATTTAAAAGTAGTTATATTTGTGAATAATGATAAATATAATTCATATTGTTTATTATATTTATTTATAATTATTACACTTATCATTTTAAAACAATTTTTACCTCTTAATTTCTTTTTCTCCACTTGTATTAAGAATACAAATTATGCATATCTTGAAAGCAAGAAGTAATTGTTCAATAGCTGAATATTTAGATATTCAACAAAACTATATAGTATTCAGCAAAATGAAATTCACAAGTATTTGGATAAACTAAATTTTCAGCATAGTAAATGAATATACTGTAAATCGACACTAACTACTCTGTGTATTTAACAGAAAGCACTTAAATTTGTATTGTCTTATGTTAAAAAGATTATTAAGAAGATTTAAAAGAATATTAAAAAGATTTTTCTTTAAAAGATGTCTAATGTACAAAACTGCTAATGTTTATCTTTAAAAATGTCTAATTTTTAGTATAATCTATACTATACACTAAATTTGGTTATAAATAAATTTCTTAATAATATCACTGCAGATTTTCAATAACACATGAAAATGAATACGTAATATTACAAAAGATGTGAGCTCTCAAAAGTACAAGATTTTGGTTACTATTCAAAATATAAGTGTTTCTTCAAAATTTTAAATTTATTTTTTCTAGAACATATTTAGAAACACTATCCTATATAAAAAAATGTATAAATTTTATGTATTAATTAAATTTCACATATAAATATAGGTTTTTGACATTTTCAACATTTTTCACAGTGAGGTTTTTGACGTGACGGTTTAAACCATGGTTTAAACCGTCAAAAACTGTCACATGCCAAAAACCTGCCAACCCTGAGTAATATATATTGAATTGTAAGTTCTACATATTTTTAGTTCCTTTTAATTTCAAAATACAAACTTTCAGAGCCATCGATCAATTAGTTTCAGAGTTATCAAATTTTAAAAAAGTCAGTTAGCTTAAAATTTCATTTATCTCGAATTATTCAACTGATTTCATTAAAATTTTGTATTTCGCAATTTAAAATTACATTCCATAAAATTATATAAAATTTTGTATATCTTGCTACTTTATTTTATTTAATCCGTCGTTGAACAACCGACCCAATTTTCGAGTTTACGACTGCTAATGTTCAACTTCGTAGCCTTGTAATTTTGAACCAATCCAGAAGACAAGGAAACTCCTGGATAAGTACCCCTAGAGGTATTGATTTGTTATGGGAACATGGAGGACTTTGCGACTCGACAGATTTAACGTGCATCAGTCGCCATTTACTACACGGGGATTTCAAAAATCAGGATTCAGAATTTTTCCAGCGCATATTGTAAATATAAATATAAAAAATATTAAATATTTTATAACTATTTAAAACTATATTT
This sequence comes from Parasteatoda tepidariorum, assembly GCF_982258835.1. Taxonomy (NCBI): domain Eukaryota; kingdom Metazoa; phylum Arthropoda; class Arachnida; order Araneae; family Theridiidae; genus Parasteatoda; species Parasteatoda tepidariorum. The sequence continues at coordinate 64,243,030 of NC_141766.1, forward strand.
TTTGCACGGCATTACCTTCGGAAAAACGAATTTTTGCAATTGTATGAAATTTTTTTCGTATGAAATTTGACCCCTAAAATATAGTAGTTTCAATCTAGAAATATTGTTTTATTAGTTTTTTCAGGAACGCGCTTGAAAGTTAGGACCCTTTAATATTCATTTTAGTTTTTGCGTATTTCACTATATCCCAATTTTTTTCAAGCGAATTCAAAAAGTTTTGCATACAATTCCAATCAGATCATTCAATTCCTATTCATTTCTCTAAAGATAATTTCATGCGAAATGAAATTTTTAGTAAACATTTATTATTACTTTATTTAAGTCGAGTAACTTAAGAAATGTAAGGTGCACAATTTTTTCATCATTTGCAATTTTAAATGCCAAAATACAAAATTTAAGCAAAATCGGTCAAATAAGTCCTGAGAAATAAAAATAAAAACTCATATTTTTCGAAATTTGGTCCCCTAACTTCTTAATTTTTAGTGTCCATTTTTTGTGACCCAAAATTCATAACTATGAAAGCAAAAGCAAATTTAAATCGTAGAGGAAAGAATGTTTCGCATTGACATGTGGTAAACAATAATCAATTAACTGTGTGAAAGGTTATTCATTGCAGGCGTATGTCAATATGCAAAAAGCTTCTGCAGGGCGAAACAGAAATCTTGGTAGAAAGTGTGCTTTCAGCTTTGCAGAGAAACGAATACATAGGCAGACAAACAACAGCCATGTATGGCAATTTTTTTTAAAAATGTAAATTAGTTAATATTCGCTTCTCCGAGGCAAATTTAAAATTTGTAGATTGAAAAATAATTACAAGTTTAAGCTATATTGTTTGAATCTTATATTTTAAGCCGATGGACGTACTATTTTTCTCAAATGGAGAAATTAGCATTTTGCCGGACATAGATGTTCACTTTAAAAGCATCTTCGAAAAGAAAAGGGAATCGCAAGGAGAAATTTTAAAAGTCTCTTTGTATTTATTTACAATATATATTAACATCGAATCCCCTGATTAAAATAGCCCTTTTTTTGTCCATAAAATTATACTATGTAACAATTAAAAAAAAAAATTCGAATTTTACAATTTTATGGGCATAACCATTTCGAAGTTCGTTCAAAACGGGACATGATATCTTTAGATGGAATACGTGGATGCAAAAAAAAAAAAAAAAATACTTAAAACTTTATTTGCAAAACATTTAAATGATTTAAAAGCCAATCGATGCATATAAAAATAAAATTTTATATCAAAATGTTTTGTTAAATGTGCATGAAATTTCAAATTTTTATTAACGAAGAATTTTTGCGTTATGAGAGTAAGAACCGTAGACATTTTTTGAAATTGCGGTTACTGCTACAACTTTTTTTTTTTTTAACAAAATACATCGATAACAGAAAAAAAAATTTGATTTAAATTTACATTAAATGGAATCTGCACATTTTGGTATCAATATTAGTGATTTTAGAAACACAATTGAAAAAAATGTAAAGTATAAAATTCGTTTTAATTTAAATATTTTGAATTAATTTGTTTGAGCCCCCCTGTCCGGGGAGACTCAATCCCTTATCGGGTAGAGTCTGGCGCCACCCTTGCTTCAGAGGGAGGAATGAGGACTTGAATACTTTCGCTCCGAGGAAAATTAAATTACTCAAAATATTTTAACTTGTGCAAAAAAAAAAAAAAAAAAGTCGAAATTAGAGGAAAAAATGGAAAAATCTGAAAAAAAGAGGAAATCCGCGGAATAATCACATCCCTGCTTATTAAAATTTAGTCCTTTCATAATCTGCGGCTGAATAATCGCAATGTGTTGGCAACTTCCGGGCAGCATGAAACTTTAAAAAAAAAAAAAAAAACATCACAGAAAGGGACCAACTCGAAAGGTATAATTCGTCCGGCAAGCATCTACACATTTCGTTAAAAAATTTGCAAGTTTAAAATCTACTTGGCACCTTGGCGATTACAGATCACAACACGGAAATATCCCCAATTTAGTTAAAGTACTAAATACATTAATTAAAATATACAGAAAATTGAAACTTTCATAAAGAAAAGAAAATTATTGAATTATAATTGAATAATTTTTTTTTACGAATGCAGATTCATTATTTTAAGATTGCTATTTTGTTGTACTTTTGTTCCAGATACATTAATGATGACTTTATGCAACTAATTGAATTTCTTTTTCCTTTGATAAGTACTACCAAAACTTTGTCGAAAATTTCAATATTACTTACGTTGCGCAGCTGAAAAACCAGAATGGATAAGTGATAAAAGTCCAATAACAATAGCAATTCTTCCTATACTACTCTTCATCGTAAAGAAATCAACAAATTAAATATATATACACTGAAATAAATGTAAAAATTTTCGAAATTCAGTATTTTAAGACTTCATCGGCCATTATCGTGATTTATTTACATTTATTTATAACTACTTAATCAATGCATCAATAATTATTGGTTAATTTGAGAGACCTCCCTTCATCAATCAATCAATAAAACGCTTTTACGATCCGGATCATCACTCAAATGCGAATCAGTCGAACGAGAGCATTCAAGGGGTCGTAAGGCCTCAGACGCCCAGTTCAACGAACGAACGACAGCATTCGTTCGCTTTCCACGTTATCTGTAATTGACTCATACTTGATTGTTTACAATTTGTTCAACTTCGATTTTTCACTGCCAAATTTGAACTTTGACTAACACATTTCAATGTAATTTATGTATAGGTATTAAAACATAAAAAAATGGTTGTAACAAAATCATCAGGACGAAATGTTATTCTTGGAGTGGATATTGGGACTACGAATATTAAATGTTTTGCTTTTAATAGTTCTATGGAAGTCATTGCAAAGGCGAAAGCAGTGGTAAAAAAAGAAATTTTATAATTTTGATTCCTCATATTTAATTAAGCTTCTATAAAGTTTTGTGTTGCTTCTTTAGTTAGCAAATTTATTTGGCTCTTTTGTTTAAAACTTTTGTATTTATTAGCAGTAAAAATATAAAAAAATTTTTTGATGCACTATTGAAATTAATTTCTTTAGACTTTATTTCCTTCTTTTATTTGTTTCAGCAAAGTCTGAATGTACTTTCCAATTTAAATTTTTTTTTTACATAATAACATTTGGTAGGTAGGTATACTTTATTTATGTTACACTAGAGCTGCAAAATTGGCTATTGGTGATGGTCTAAGAAACATCCCTGAGGATGATCTGAAGACTTGAACTCACAATTTTGAACCTTTGCAGAGGGGATGTTTCCCTGCTTTGGTAGCACACCATGGGCGCAAAGCGAGCACTTTACGGTAGGACAGTTTAAGAAGGACCGCTACCGTCTTCCTCTTTCTCAGTCCCTATGCAAAGTGGTCACCCACCCGCTAACTGATGCTTGACTTCTGTGTTCTGCTGGGAACTGTCTTTCTGATTAGTCCACTGCGGGATGAATGAAATTTTCAAAAACTGGTGGTAAAAATAGGCATTAAATTTTTTTTTGGAAAAAGTCTGTCTCTAATTTCATCCCGAGGTTTTATTTTTGGGGAATTATCATAACTGTGCCAAGTTGGTTGCGAGTTCTGTTTACTCCCCTAGGAACGAAACGCCTCTTCCTTCTCATTGGCTCAAATTCCCTGACTACTCCTTGGAACTTACCAGTTAAGATATATCAGTTATTAAGTAGCCGGTTCCAATTCCTTGTTCTTAAATAACGTGTATGAAATATTATTTCTTGAATAATGGTGTTAATTCTGACCAATTGAACTTAGTTTGCAAGTGTCTAATCAAAAGTTATTAATCCTTTTTTTTAATTAAAAAAAATCTATTGACTCAAAATTTATAAGATTACATTTGGATAATAGTTTTAAAAAATCTTCAAATGTGCTGAAATATTTTTTTTTTTGAAATATAAATTCAGGTTTGATTCAAAACATTTTATTCAATTTTAAATAGATTGAAGATTTAATTGAACTGTGCATTTTTCAATACAAATTGCATTTAAGAAATTCCTCACAAAGAAATCAATATTGTTATAAATCAAGATCTGAGGAAAACGTTTGTAAAAAGGCTGAGACATTTAACATGTCTTACTTTAACCTTATTTTTATTCATTTTTAATTAGGATGAAGATTTTATGAAAATTGCCTTAAAAGTTTGCAATTTCAGGTGTAAGGAAATTTTATAGAGGGTATTTTTACTGCAAAAATTGCTTTTATCACTAAATTAATCATTTCAGATGTGAAATTAGGAGAAAAAAAATTTAAATTTTTGAATTCCAAATGCATACTAGAAATTCTTCACAAAAAAATCCATATTGTTACGCTAATAATGAACTGAAACAGATTTGAGGAAGTGGGTTAAGAAAGCCCTTTATATGTTAAAAAAAAATTGCCTCACTTTTTGCTTTTTCAGATATAAGAGACTTTACAAAATCGTTTTTTGTCAAATTAAACATTTAATCAGAAAAAGGTGATAATTTGCATGTATTTCAATTTGAAATATATATAAGATTCAATACTTTTATGCAAATAATAAATTAAGATAGATCTGAAGAAATAGACCTGAGAAAGCAATTAATACATTTAAAGTATTTTACTTTAACCTCATTATTTTATTCATTTTCAATTAAAATGTAGGTTTTATTGAAACTACTCTAATATTTGCAGTTTTAAAAGTAATGAAAGTTTAAAAAAAAGTTTTATTTCATTATCATATGTGGCACTTATTCATTTTCAATAAGGATAAAGATTTTAATGAAACTACTTCAATAGTTTGCAGTATCAAAAGTGATAAAAATTCTGGAAAATTAGTTTTATTTAATTTTAATCCAATCAAATTTGCTTTAACTTTATTATTTTATTCATTCTCAATTTGAATGAACATTTTATTGAGACTACTTCAATGGTTTGCAATTTCAAAAGTGATTAAGTACAAGAAACAAGTTTTATTTTATAATTATACCGCTCAAAAAGAGTGCAATTTTTTATAACATTACTAAATAAGATATTATATAATAGTATAAGAAAAAAAAGTAATGGTGGATTAAAAATAAGTAATAAGAAAATCTTCACAGAAAAATCGATATTTTTACACAAATAATAATTAATTGGGGAAAATCTTTGGAAATGGATCTACAAAAGTAAATTATACATTTAAAATAATTTATCCTTAGAAGGCAAAAGTGAGCTATTTTGTTAATATGAAATACATTTTAGATGTTTTTGTATATAGTTTTAAAAATTTAAATAAACATGTATTATAAAATTAGTTATAGTGTCTTGACATAAGAGTTTCTTGAGTTTGATAATATCAACCTGCACTGTAGTATATGTAAAAGTAAAATGTAATTTATATTTTAGAACTCTTAAGAGAACTTTTTCTTATATTTGTTCTTTAGTATTTATGCTATTTTTCACCTAATTCATTTGTTTAATCCATCATGATTGCATCTTAAAAATATATATAGTTCATTTATTGAGAAAATTATATTGTCAGCAATGTTAACTTTTATCATTATTAACAACAGTTAAACTCGAAAAAAAGTTGTTAGCAAGTATAATACTAGTTTCCATTGCACGTATTTCAATAATAAATTTGGTGTCTAATTTAAAAATATCTATAACTTTGAACGCAATAAAAGAATTTCACTTTGCTACAATATATATAGATGTTGCTTAGCAATATATAGTTGTTAAAAATTAAATCAAATCATTAAAAAAATGCATTAAAAATGTCATTGTCGATTTTATTTATTAAATTTTTTTTTGTGTGTGCTAAGAATTGAAAATAAAAGCACTTCTGCGAAAACTCCGAACAAGTCAATACAGTCATTGCCATCAGGTCAATGCAAAAAAGTATTTATATTTCTTATTTATTTAAGACAATGCTCTTCACATTCATAAAATTTAAAAATTAAATTCCAGCTTAGAGTTTTAGATTAAAACTAACTTTGAAAGATTTAATTAAAATTATTATTAAATTTTGCAAAGAGAATTTTGTGTCTTAATATTTAATATTTGTGTTGCATCAAATTTGCGAAGAGATTTCCAAATTTTTTAATAAAAATTTAAATGAATATTTTTCAAATCTGATGCAATTCTAAAATTGCCATGACATTAAAAAAAAAATGCGCATTGAGTCTTATATTGCATTTTAAATGTAACCATGTCACTAATATGGTAACTATCATTGTTTCTGACATAAATATCAGAAATTATTATTATCTCTGATTTTTTAATATTTTTCTGTGAAGCACACTTTTGTGTAACCCCCTTGCATGTTTATCGGATCATGTGTTAAAGGGGATGAGTATCATGCTTTACACCACAAAAACTAATAAATATTTTTTTTTAATGATGTTAAAAGACATTTTTGAATCATCTTGTAACATTAAATTTTTTTTAACAAAATAAATTAATATCCCCCTTTTGTTCCACATATCTCAATAATCAAAAACTTCATTTTAATGACATATTAGCCTTTTCTTTAAGAGACTAGTTTCAGAAACATTTCATTCACTTTTGTAACTTTTTTAAATTCTTCCTGACCTTGCATTTTTTAAGAAAATTTTGAGATCTTTTTTCCTTTTAAAATACAAACAAACTCTGGTCTGCTGCTGTTTCATAATAGAGAGGAGGAAGAACATTTTTTTCTCTCATTTTTTAGGCAATGGCAAAGGAGAGAGAGGAAGGTAAGTTTATTTTTTTTAAACATTTTTTATTAACCCATTTTTTAGAGATATAGATATTAAATAGGTATTTAAGAGAATTATTCCCTGATATATTTTTAACATAACTTTTTCTTTTCTGCATTCTTTAAAACCTTATGTTGAGTAAATGATGTGTTAAAATTTTCCCTAATTCGGAGCTATGAAGTTCAACAAGTTCAAATTTATTATTATTTTTTTTAAATTTTTTTATTTTATTACTTTTTATTTTATTTTTTTAGAAAAACATATTATTCACACTAACCTCTAAAAATATTCCTCCCTTTTCCATTGTGCTTTTAGGATAATTGAGATGGATAATTTAATTCTTGACCAATGTAGCGAATGAGGATTTTGATATATTTTTATTATATATTGATATTAATAATTTAATTCTCGACAATGTAGTAAATGAGGAGGATTTCGATATATTTTTATTATCTTTTTTAAATCAGCTTTTTCACATTTTTTAGAAAAATATACTTTTACGGACGGTTCTAAAGATATGAAGCTTAAAAATATTCAAAATTAGAGATATAGAAAATTCTCCCTTAAACTATAGATACTTCAATCATTTATAATCTCATTGAAGCAAAATGAAAATTGCTTGAATACTTTCAGATGTATCAAAGGGTCTAGGATGAAAAATATTTTTTCAGGCTGCTTGCAAATTATGTCTGACAATTTGTATGTGTTGTGTATCCACTGTAGCTTGTATTATAAAAACAACCTGTTTCAAAAATCAATATAATTTATTATTTTACACATAATAAGCTTTTCAAAAAAAGAGAGGGCAAAAAAATATGTGAAAATTGTGTAGTTTTTTCCCAAAAATCAGACAAATTTTGATTCAAAAAGAGACATCCAAATATATTCATGACAGAGATATTAATACAAGAATGAGTCTTTTTTGTAATTATGGCTTAGCATCTTTAGCAATAACACTGTTAGAAATGTTTTGTAATTTGTCTCAAACATTAAGTCAAAAATCTGAATTTATTAAAAAAAAAAGTATGTATTTGCTCTTTAAATCGCGTATTAAATTATTATTTGCACTTGCAGGGATTAAATTGCTTATCTTAAATGTACCTCTTAAAACACGGAAACTGCATCTTAGTATGAGTAATATTTTGTCCTAATAACTTTTAATAAGATATATCATTGCTATTATAAACTTTAAATTAAAATGAACAATGATGTGTTAATAAATATTGAAGATATTTGGATAAGCTATCTTATTAAATCTACAATATATTAAGTAAAAGTATTTTATATGTATAATTTTTTTTTTATATCTATCCATCGGGAAATTAAACTTTTTTTTCTCTTGTTTTAATCTAGCTGTACAGTTTGATAGAAAGTTCCAAAAATCACAATCATACGTAATGCCTTCAACTAGTAAGCAACATTATTTATAACAGAAGATTTTCAATTATAATTACTGAGAATACAAAAGATGATAAAGTTCTTGATGTCAGAGTTGTAAGAAAATACCTATAGTTGCACCACAACTGATAGCTGATTTTCTACAGAATTTTTTAATTACTTATTTGAAATATTCTCAAGCAGCGTGACAAATAAAATAATTTGTTTTATTCCTCTTATGAGTAGTGTCTTCTTTTTCACCCCATTCTTATTATTTTCAATTTAAAAAGACAGAGGGAGAAGGATTTAATTTAAATAGTTCATAAAGAGAGGCTTGAACTAAGTAAAGTATATTAAACAATAAGAGAAATTATGCTATGTTTAAAGATTATCCTGTGTAGGGACCCAGGGTGAGCAGTATCGGTCCTCGTTAAACTGTTCTACTGTAAAGTGCTAGGGTCGCTCAGGTCTTCATGCTACCAAAGTAGGGGACGCATCCCTTCTTCAGAGGATCAAAATTTTAATGGCATGTCTTCGGATCATCCTCAGGAATGTTTCTCAGACCGTCGCCAATAGCCCATTGTGCAGCTCTAGTGCAACGTAAATAGAGTACTTTCCTACCTACTTAGCTTCTCATATTTCTTTATTTATTTAATTTTTCATACGTGTCGCACACTTTGAATGTGAAGGCCATACAAGAATCAAATTCTCTTTTGTTTGCATTAGCATGTGTATTTTTCCTTCTATATGACTTTTCTTTCTTCAATAAATGGTTCCTCTTGGTGGCTATTATAATTATGTTGAAAATTAAAAGAATTGCTGTGTTATTTACATATGAGTAATGTCTCGTTCTTTCTCTGTACTTTGAAATATGTCTTAAATAAAATCAAAATGACAAATACACATTTTAAAATCACAAAGTATGCAAAAATTAGAATATCAAAACCAGTGTGATTGCTTTGGAAGCTCTGAAGGAGTTTCGATTAATCACTGTATACCATTTCTGGTTTAATAATTCAAATTAATTGGGTTTTGATGTTGTTAATTCTTCACTACCCAATTAACAGAAATTATTATTGGATTTTTATTTCCTCTATCTACTATTAATAATAACAACCGTTGATGTCAGAGTTTTATTTTTACGAAAATTACTTAACAAATCGGAAATATATATATGCATACAATTTAAAAATACAGAATAAATATGGAAAAAATATAATAAAGATTTTTGAAAAAGGAAGAAAAATTATTAAAAAAAATAGTTTTAAATGTTTAAAAAATCATTGGAAAATATTTAAAAAGCCAGAAAACAGAAATAATGAAAATATAATTAATTTATATTATATCTTTTCATTATTTTTGTTTTCCGGCTTTTTATTTTTTTAATAAAATTATTTTTTATGTATTGAAAAATATTTATTTTAACAATTTTTCTTCTTTTTTAATAAATTTTTATTATATTTTTTCCATGTTTTCTCTGTATTTTTGACGTATTTTAGTAGTTCTATATACATGCAACTTTTGTGTCGTAAATAAAACTATTACTTATCTTAATTTTCTTTGTTATTCTCATTATATTTTTCGTCTTTATTGTGTTATATATATATCACTTGCTACCTTCATCATTAAAGAATGTTAATTTACTCAAACAAGTTTTTATATTTCTTAAGCAAGCTATTCTTTTGTTATAATTAATATTAAACTCAATATATAAAAAGATTTTGCTATTTCACGCTCTTTTAAAGCCAAATGATAGCTAAATCTTTTAACAACTGCTATTGTAAATAGATATAGAGATTTTAAAAAAATTATTTTTTCTAAAATAAACGAAACATAAATAAACTTTAATTCATCATTCTTCTCGGACATCCTTTGTCAGATATCAAAAGTAAAATCTGGTTCTACTGGTAATCCATTGGACTTATGAATTAATTATGAATTGAAATAACTGTTTTCAATAAATGTTAATAAATTGGGATTTCAGTGGAATTTGCTAAGAAATTTTAGCAACTTGAGAGAAAGCTTCCAGAAAGTTCTAGCAATATTCTTTGATACTCAATAACTTATAGCAATTGCTATTCGATTCCTACATGGTTTATTATAGTTATTTATATAGTAACTTTTTTACATCAAGGAAAGTATTGATTTTTATAAATTTTGCACGCTGAAGTCTTTCATTGCGATCACCTTTACATCTAATACATAAAAGTAGACTATTTATTAAATTTATTAGTCAACTACACTGAAATCCAATTTTATTTTCTTGCAACATATAAGCACTAGTTCTTAGTTTTAAACATTTTATTGGTAAGAACATTATTGGATTACAAATAATTTGAAGTGGGAAAGAACAAAATATTAAATTGAAAAAAATAATTTTTATAGTAAATTAAACATAACTAACATATTAAACATAACTTTAAGCAAATAACTTCAATGGAATACACTGAAACTATCAATGAGCAAACATATAAGGTCTCAGCCATAAACTATTTTGACTAATTTTCAATACCTAAAAAGAAGAGAATAAGAACAAAAAGATTGATGGAGGAAAACTGTAAGAAAAATTTATAAATATTTTATGTAAAATACGTACACGTTATGCAGTATGACAATATAAAACAATTAGAAGAATTTTACATTTAAAGAAAGAATTTTGAACTGTGTAATAAAAATATAATTTGAATTTTAATCTACAAAGAATATATAGTAGCAAATTTTCTCAGAGTAAATGTTTAGAAAATATTTAAAAAGTTTTGTGGAACAATTTTGCATAGGGCTCAGTAAAATGTTATTAACCCAATAAAAGATATTGTACAAAAAATATTTTTTTAACGGATTTGGTTCCATTATAACCTCCAAAAATTTTTAGAAAAAAAAAAACTAATAAAGAATTAAGATTATAAAAGTCCCGATAAGATTCATTAACTAAGTTAAGATAAAAAGGTATAAGTGATTATGAAAGTCCCCTAAGGTCAAAATATTTTTCTCTGAACACTTTTACTACCGCTCTTTCTACTTCTTTTTATATTATGGTTTTTAGATAATGCATGTTCATCATGCGTAAGGAAAACTTGTAATTATTTCAGACTGTGATACAGTGTAGGTTATTTTAAATGCAGAAGAGGAGACAACAAATAAATTCTTTCTACCTTTAAAAGATAAAAAATACATTATTTAAAAGTATTTAAAAAACACATATATAAAACGTTTTATATAAATTTTTTCTTTATTATTGATTTAATTTTTTTATGCTGTTACATTACATTATTATCATTCGACTTTTCTTTGTGACTTCTATAGAATTAGTGGTTAACATTTGTTACGCTATGGGCCTCTTTAAAAAATAGCTCTAAACTTTTTTCTAATATAATTTTGACTACTCCCCCTTAAAATTTCCACAAAATTCTAACAAAATTTCAAACATAAAAATTTTTTGAGATATTTCAGTAAAATTAATTGTTTAAAAGTAATAGTACTGTTTCAAAATGGTCAACACCATATAAAATTAAAGTGAATATTCATTTAGAAAAAATAGTAAACAAATTTAAGCTATGCTCACAATACACAAAGTTACTGCTTTAAATTTGAAAAAAAAAGAACTTATTTTAATTGCTCAAAAGTAAGTGCCTATTTATGAGCACTTGAATCGTGCAGACTGTTACTTCCAATTTGTATATTTTTTAGGAGAAGGAAGTCATCAATCAAGTAATACAATTAGTATTAATATGAATATGAAAGTCATTAATATGAAAATAATATTTATAAAATGCATAGATTCAATAAATAATCCCTGTTTTAATATTAATTTAATTTTGATTAAGCATTTATAAAGTTTTTTTAGTCATAAATCAAAGTTCTTACAGTGTATTTGAATAAAAATTAAAAAAATCCGATTTAAATTTAAAAGAATCTGATTTAGTTAAAAAAAATCCGGTTTTTTGAAAAAAAATTGAAACCTGCCTAGATTAAGACGCCTTTTTCTAGTGAAGGTTACAAGATTTATCTTGCAAGGGTCAACAGATAAGCCAGAGTCAGAGCACCATCTTGCTACTTCTAGAAGTGCACCATTCATGATTTCAGAGACTGTCTTGCCATTCTTGGAGGTAGCATGTACTTTCATGCTTGTGCCCATTAAAGAGAAACAAACGTACCTGGAGGATATCAAATTGGCTATCCACCTGATGATTACCGAATTTATACCTCTGTTTTTAAGTGCTTTGATGATAGTTTCAACAGGGACTTTATCAAAAACACCTTCAATATCAATAAATACCGTTCGAGCAATATCTTTGTTTGAGATAGTTTTCTCAAGCATTTGAGAGAGCTTATATAGTGTAGAGTCCGTTGACTTGCCAGGTTGCTAAGCATGCTGTGTGGAGGACAGTGGCTTATCTATGAGTACAAAGTCTCTAAAGTATCTGTCAATCAGCCGAATTTATACCTCTGTTTTTAAGTGCTTTGATGATAGTTTCAACAGGGACTTTATCAAAAACACCTTCAATATCAATAAATACCGTTCGAGCAATATCTTTGTTTGAGATAGTTTTCTCAAGCATTTGAGAGAGCTTATATAGTGTAGAGTCCGTTGACTTGCCAGGTTGCTAAGCATGCTGTGTGGAGGACAGTGGCTTATCTATGAGTACAAAGTCTCTAAAGTATCTGTCAATCAGATTTTCAATAGCTTTCAACCGACAGGAAGTGAGGCTTATTGGTCTAAATGATTTAGCCTCAAAGTAATTTTCCTTACCTGGTTTTGGAGTGAAAATTACCCTGGTATTCCTCCAAGAGTGAGGTATATACCCAAAGGCTATAGAGGCTCGAAAGATCCTACATAGATGTTACGGATTGGGAGTGTCAATGAAGCTTCAAAGCAATCTAGGGTTGTGTTTTAAAGCTTTTATTATGACAAAAAGCACTTAAATGGCAATACAAAATAATTAGAGCTGGAACATCCTAATGAGCTCTCTCCCCGTAGCCGTTCAGTGAGTGAATGTAGAGGGAGTCTGCTTAACTACAGGTGGCGCTGCATGGCATATGCAACACTCTGTCATCCCGACTTAGTCGGTCTCCGACTAATTGCTTTAAAGGTAAATATTAAACATCACAATAAAAAGAAAATATTGATGACAGAAATATTTTGACAATTGAATTGAAATATAAAACAATAAATTTATGAAAAATTAAATCTAAACTAATTCTAAATATATTCAATTTTAATATATAATTGACTTTTTTTTAAAAAATAAAGTAAAGATGCACTTTTCAAAATTATTAAGCAAATAAATTTCTCTTCAACCTATAAAACTAGCAAAAACCAAAACATATCCTGAATAAATAGTAAAAAGATATTTTCAAATATATAAATCCACAAATTCTTTTATCTCACTTCTGAAAAATACGATCAATATGAATATTTCGATCATTAAAATAGAAACTTGTTATTAATATTCAGTTAAATATGTTCAATTAATATTTGATTTATGCAATAAAATCCAAAATGAAAATAATAAATTTAAAAAAAAAAATCGAAAGTCTGTAAAATTTCTTGCACAATTGAAAAGTTCATAGTTCATATGAAAAGAGAAAGGAAAAAGTTTATGGATCTCCCCACGGTTTCATTAAATCTGCTGATGTGGATGTGACAGTTGGTCCTTCTCCTATGCTAATCTTGTGAACATCATATCTATCGTTGGGTCTAATTTTTGTCACTGTGTATGGACCAAAAAATTTTGGTTGAAGTTTCAAACCTGTCCCAAATTGGGTTCGTTTGATTGCAACTCTGTCGTGGAACTTATACTTCGTTGCTGTCTTTCGTCTAGTATTATAATTTCGCTTGGTTTTTTCTTGCATCTCAAGTATATTGCTTTTTGCTTCTTTTCGCATTTGTTGTTGATTTTCAAGTAAAATATGTATGTGCTCTTCCTCAAGGATTTTATTGATGTGCAGGTCTTCTTTATTTCTCATCTTAACTCCTGTTAGGAGCTCGAAGGGTGTAAACTTTGTTGTTGAAGAAACAGTGCTGTTGATTACATGTTGGACTGCTGGTACATGCTTGAACCATTTGCTGGGGTTGTCAAGGGATAACTTGGTGATGACTGAGATTATCGTAGCATGAAATTTTTCCACCTGTCCATTTCCACGTGGTTGACCTGTGGTGATTGTGGCATGATCAATTTGTTCGTCTTCACAGTACTTCTTGAATTCTATTGAGGTGAATGCGGATCCTTTATCTGAGATGATTCTTTTTGGAATTACCAAAAGTAATTTGTTGTAGTTTATCCAAGGCATCTTTAGCTGATGTTGATTTAACTGGATAAATCCATAAGAATTTGGTGAAAGCATCTATGACGGTGTAAATGTATTTGTAATTCTTATTTGTACTAGGTAGGGGACCAAGAAAGTCTATGTGGTATGTATCTAGAGGAATGTCTCCCTTTGGGATGGGATGTAAGAAACCTTCTTGTTTTCCTACATTACATGATGAAAGTATACATGGAATGCAATTGGAAATTACGTTTTCAACAGTCTTTCTTATATTTTGGAACCAAAATTGTTGTTTAACCATGTCTTCTGTCTTGTTGATACCGAAATGGCCTTTGTTGTGTTTTAGTTGAACTATTTGATTTTGCTTATCTTGAGGTATGACTAAGAGTTCTTGATTGTTTACTACTCTGTATAGGATGCTGTTTTTGTACTTGTAGTCTGTAGTTGGAGAGTGTCCGATTAGTTGTCTTATGCCTTGTGTGTATTCATCTTTGGCTTGGGCATGGCAAATATTCTGGCTTGTTTTGTCAATTTGGATTGTCATGACAGTATATCGGCTAAGAGCATCGACATGCTTCATCTGTTTTCCAGGTCTGTGTATTACTATACTGTTCGAATTAATTGGGACAAATGAAAAAAAAGTGATTTATTGAAACTTTAGCTTTTAATCATTACATACCTTAAGTTACATTGATACATGTCTGTATTAAAATGAAGTATATCCTCCTTTAGCAGATATGACTTCAAGAACTCGTTTTGGCATTGATTCCACTAGTGTAGCGTACATGTTCTTGACTTCATCGTCGTGGAACCATACTTGAATAGCACTTTTTATCATTTGTTCTGCTGTCGTGCAATTCATCTTGGCTAAGCGATTCTTTAGAATATGCCACAGGTTCTCAATGGGATTTAGGTCTGGTGAATTACCAGGCCAATCAAGCACTTTTATTTTGTTTTCTCGCTTAAAATTCTGGACCAGTTGAGAATTGTGACAAGGGGCTAAATCATGTTGAAATGTTCCGTCGAATGTTTCCATGAATGGAGCAATCCTACTATGTAATATATCGATGTATTTGGCTGAATTCATCATGCCTTTTAGAGGCACTAAGCTTCCAGTGCTATTTGTTGTGCAGAAACCCCAAAACATTTGTTTAGAAGGGTGTTTTACTGTCTGTTGGATATGATCTGGTTTCAGACTTTCGCCTTCACTTTGTCTAACTCCACTTGATTTTATCCCTGCACAAATAAATGTGTTTCATCACTGAAAACCACTTTCTTCCAGTCATTTACAGTCCATTTTTGGTATTTTCTATCCCATGCTAAACGTTTTATCATCATTTTCTGCCTTAGGAATTGTTTTTTCCTTGGTCTTCTTGCCTTACGTTCAACATCTAGAAGCCTTTTTCGTACAGTTGAAATACTTACATCAACACCACAATCCAATAAGTCCCTTCGGAGGTCTGTACTCATCTTTCTTGGATAAGTTTTACTATTCTTATTTGACTTTTATCAGTTCTTGGAGCAGTTTTCCGTTTGCGTCCACATTTTCCTTTTCTTTTTGGAGAGGATAAGCCGGAATCTTGAAATGTTCTAAGAATTCTGGAAACACTAGATTTCCCTACACTCACTGCTGTAACGATGTCTCTTACAGTCATAGAAGTGTGTTCATTAAGAGCGATAATTTTAGAGCGCTTCCTCGGACTAATATCCATCTTTTATAAGCATATAACTTGTGTTAGACTAAACTCAAAATTATAACCACCAGTTTCCCACACTGAAATGCTCACAACTGAACTACAAATACACTAAAGCCAGTCAGATGAGTAAATTATAGTGAAGGTATATCCGTCACCGCAGCTCAAGGCAGATATAACTGGTTTGAAGCAGTTCGGGACATCACTGGCAATCCCATACCAACTCGAATGAGAAAATCTTGCTTGTCCCAATTAATTCGAACACTATAGTATTTTGTAGTCGAAATCTTCTAGTAACATTGCCCATCTAGCAATTTTAGGTGGCAGTTCTTTTTTTGACATAGTCTTTTGGAAAGCTTGGCAATCTGTGAAAATTTTGAACTTGGTGCCTACGAGGTAATGACGAAATTTTTTAAGTGCTTGCACTATAGCTAAAACTTCTAATTCAATATGAATATTTTTCTTCTCCTGGGGATGTCTTGTGACTCATATAATGAATGGGATGTAGGCTGTCATCTAAATCGAATTGCATTAAAAGAATTGCGCCAATTCCTTTTGACGATGCATCGCAATGAAGCTGTAAAGGTGAGCCCTGCTTGAAAAGATGTAGCACAGGTTCAGGTGATAAGGCTTGTTTCAGCGTTTGGAAAGCTTGTTGCTGTTCTGGGCCAAAATGAAAAGGAGGTTGTCTCTAAGAAGATCACTTAGTGATCGTGCAATAATTGCATAATCTTTAATAAATTTTCTAAAATATCCTGTTAGGCCTAGGAATGATTGAACATCTTCAGCTGTTTGGAGCTTTGGAAAATTTAAAACAGCTTTTGTCTTTTCTGTTGTGGAACTAATTGTACCATTTTCTAAAATATGTCCAAGAAAGGTAATTTTTCTTTGCAGGAAATTGCATTTTTCGAAATTAAATTCAAGTCCATAGTCGGAAGCTACTTTGAAAACTTTTTGGAGTTTTTGAAGACCTTCGAACTCATCATCTGATGGAACAACTACATCGTCCAAATATAAAATCAATGTTCCGTCTTCTAAGAGTTCTCGAAAAACAATTTGTATAAATCGCTGAAATACTGCTGGTGAATTGGAAAGGCCGAAAGGAACTTTGTTGAATTCAAATTGTCCATCTGGTGTCACAAACAAAGTGTATTTGGGGCTTTGAGGATGAATGTCTACGTGGTGAAAAGCATTTAAGTCCAGATTTGTAAAGACTGAAGCACCTTGTAGTCTATCGAAAATGTCCTCCATAATTGGGTGTGGAAATCTTTCTTTAATTAACTTCTTATTTAAACATTGATAATCGATTGCAATGCGAGTTGAGCCATCTTGTTTTTTACATAAGACTATTGGAGCGGAATAATCTGAAGTGCTTTCTCTAATTATACCTTTGTTTAACATTTCTTTAATTTGCTTATTAACTTCTAATTTCTCGAAATAGATAAGCGGCGCGGACTTTGATGGACTGGCATTTCATCTTGAAGAAAAATTTGCATTTCATAATTAGTGTTCTTAATTTTATTTGGCCTATAATTCTTAACCATATTTGAAATAGTGTTCCGAGTATCAGGATCTAATAAATGTTCCAAATTTGGTTCATTGTAGTGCATAATATCACTTTCAATCTTAAAAATATAAGCACGATCATCAGAAATTTCCGAACTCGAAACATCTCGCAATATTGAGACACTCCCCCGATCTTCGTGAGCAAGGTCTGTGATCTTTGGTGAGACAGTTTCATCCATCATTATTAGCGAAGACGAAAAAGGGTTCTTCTTTTTGGGAGAAAAAGTAATATTTTTCTCCTCTACTTTTGAGAGAGCATTTTCTTTCTTCTCGCTTCTAACACAGTTCGAATCTTGGCAGATTGTCAACTGCTGACTTTCACTTTGAATTTGAAGTGATTCATATACTTTGGGAGGGATGATCAACTCCGTGCATAAATTTTTACAAACAGCTGCTTTAAGTGCAATAGGAATTTTGTTTCTTGGGTGTGCCAAATTTATTGTTGTCATTTGAGCTTCTTGCTTTCAACTGAAAGCTCCCGTCAAGATAATGTTCTCTTTACTATTTATTGTAGCGGTTAATTTATTTGCTCTAATACAAACCAGATTACATCCAGAATCAATCATTGCTTTTATTTTTTTACCGTTAAGAAGCACCTCTTCATACTGCAGTTCATTGTAATATTTATCGTGTCTGTAACTTTTTGTTGAAATTTTGGTGACGTTTTCTGGGCCATCGGGTCTGAAATTATTATTCCCGTGGATACGTTGGCTGTTATAATATGAGTTGTGTGAACGCAGCGTTGTATTGCGCCGGTAATGATTTGGACACTGTTGATTTCTTCTGAAATTTTGTCCATGGTTAAAGGTTTGTTGATTATATTTTCAGAGTGGCCACCCACCTGGAAAACCTTGAAAACCTGGAATTATCAGGGAATTTTTTTATACTGGAAAAAACCTGGAAATATCAGGGAAATTTGGATAAAAACCTGGAAAAATCAGGGATTTTTAAAGAAAAGCTGGAAATTTTTCTTTGATGATTTTTCAAATTTCACTAATTTAAATTATTTGCTAATTTTCTTAATTAAAATTATTTCATCCATTATACCCACTTTTTTTTAACGGAAATGTATCGCCAAACAGTTGAAATATCATCAACTTAGCGATACTTTGCTTGCATCAAAATTTGCTCCATTATAGTTCTGTTAAACTAGAATGCCATATAAAATTCTTCCACGGTTGCTAAACAAATGTGGAAACTTTTGACCGCTATGGGAATTTAGGAAAATTTAGGTAAGATTCTGGTGGAAAAAGGGATTAGGATATTAGCTTCTGTTTTTAAATTCTGTCCTTGGGCTAAATCCATTTATGGCTCAAGTTTGTTCCGATGCTTTGGTGGTTATTTTTTTTCTCTATTTTGACAAAATGTTTTTGTATTTTTAACTTTATAAAATTCTCCAAAAATTTGTTGGTTATAATTTTATGATGATTTATTTTATATCGCACTCTTTTTCTGAAAGCTTTTCTACTCCTATTCAAAGAAATCTGTGAATTATTTTTTCTGAGCAAACCAACCAATCACACGTTTTTTTACAATCACTAACAGCAATGCTTGTCGACAAATTGTTACAATTGTTGCATTAATGCTAATTTTTTCTATTTCATTTTAACCTCTTATAGCATATTTTAATTTTAAACAAAAAAGGCTCCTTTGTTGGTCAATATATGGTTTTTGATTCAAAATTTTGTGCCAAAACATTAAAAAATAAATAAAAAATCTTGAAAATTGTCAAAATAAATTATTTTTTTCAAGATGATATGTTAAAAAAATAACATTTTGAATAAAATATTTTATAATATAGACACTTTTCTTGTACACATCCTATACTTTATAAGAAAAAAGAAACAAAAACCTGGAAATTTTAAGATTTTTATCTGGAAAACCTGGAAAAATCAGGGAAATTTGAAATCTGATTTGAGTGGCCACCCTGATTTTGTTTCACTTAGCGATTTTCGTTTTGACGTAAAGAAAATATCACATATTTGAGCAAGTTCTGGAGGTTTTAACCATTCTTCACCTTGAATTATGGCAATATACGATTGAGTTTCATAATGTAATGTTGAATAAAGTTTATCGGCGATAATTAACTAGGATAATGTTTGAAAGTCAGTTTCTTTGCGTATTTTGCAATAATACTCGAAAGATATTAATCGTGATGCAAATTGTGTGTGCGATTCATCAGGCATACGTTGAGATTTTCAAAAATGTATGATGATGTTGATGTATGATGTTTCAAAAATGTATGAATCAAGTATGATCTGTTGCATTTGGTCAACTTTCCACTCCACATCATTAACATTATTGTACTTACCAGAGAGGTCACCCATCTTCTTCCCCAGAGTTGTTCTAAAAGAACCCCAATCAGCTGTTCTGGGGTTCCTCCTTATGACCTTCAATCCAGAGAGGCCTTTAATATAAAAAAAGTAATTAGTTGGTGATCTGAAGCAGTAACTGCAACCTTCCAATCAGTAATGTAATCTATAGAAATAGAGTTACATAAAATAAGGTCAATGACGTCCCATCTGTTACTTGTAACAAAGATAGGTTCATTGCCTTTATTAAGGACATATAAGTTAAAATATAAGATATGTTCCATTATGATGAAACTGGTGAATCAGGTTGTATAGTTACATCCGACCCAGAGTCTAACCCTAGCTCTGAGAAATCAAAAGCTCCAAATGAACTTATCTTAGAATCAGGAGAATTGGCCCTCCATAATTCCTCCTCCTGGTCTTCAGGTGCGACAGAGAGGACATCAGATGTTTCCGAAGCCTCTGCTGCCTTCCTTTATTAGGATCGTGGATAATCTTGAAGACATCACAATCCACACCAGTGAGAGCTCCATAATTGGCTCTGACTATATTCTCCATGTCCTCAGGCTGAACCTCAAAGATCCATCCAGAGGTGCATGGTCTCGTAGCATTCTGCAGAACCCTCCACCTCATAGACTAATGCCCTGAGTTAAGTCTCTGAAGACGTCTCGAGAAGGTGCCCTGATCAGATGATCAGAAAACTGCTCCCTGGTCTTAAAAGCCACCTTCACAGGCTTGGGTAACTCGTCAGTGCCTAGAACTATAAGCGTGAAGTCACCCAAGGATCTCGCATTGAAGTGGCTTCTGATCAATTCCATCGTGTAATTGCTACACTGAATAAACAACGTTCCTCTCAGTACGTTGTTACTAAAGGTCTCAGACATTCTTTCGCCAAAGGGAATGGCATTAGTCAGCTCTAAGATCTTCCTGAGGATATTGTCAGAGTCTTCCTGAGAAAGCTCGTCCGAAGGAAAGTCCTTCCTAGCAAAAGCAGGCCTCTTAGGCCAGCCGCACACTGAGGAATTGAGAGGGAGGTGAAAAACCCCCAGTTTGACTCTCGCCTCTCCACCAAACGGGTTTTCAGGGGGTGAGCTGAAAAATGACTGCACATTGAGGAAGTGTACGCCTCCTCAACGAAGGCGTAGATTCCGCAGATATTTGTGTAAACTGGAGCCAAGACGTTTTTTTACTATACATATATATATATTTATTTATTTATGAATATATATATATATATTTTATATATATATATTTTATATATATACATATATATATATATATATATATATATATATATGTCTAGCGATATAGAAAATATATTAACCAAGTCTAAATTAACTGGAGAAAAAGGTTTTTTTCATTCTCAGATGACGAAAAGCTATTTTCATTAATTAAGTTAAAATGTTTAAAAAAAGAATTTCTGAACAATTTCAGGAAGAAAATAACTTTTAAAAATGAGAAAATAAACAGTTTTTATTTGTTTCCCTTTTAAAAAGAAAGAGAAAGAACGGTTTATTTATTCTTGAAACTGATTGCTAATTTTTTAACAGTTCTCATTTCTTAACATTTTTTTAAGAATAATTTTTGTTTCACAGAATTGTTCTACAAAGTTTGTATTCCAAATAATTTAATTTACTATGAAAACTGCACATCATAATTAACAATACTAAGGGAAAAGTCTTCATAGATATTAATTACCAAATACAGTACAGAACCCGTTATCCGGAAATCAGAAAACCCGAAAACCAAAGAACCGGAACAAAATTCAATAAATTTTCCCGCCATTTAAAAAAAAAAAAAAACATTTTTTTTTTCCTCATAAGATTTTAGGATTTTTCTTTTTTTTTTTAAAGATGTTTACCTTACCATCATTTTGGAAATAACCATTAGTGTATTACTTCATCGTTTTTTCTTCTTTTTAAGATTATTTCCAAATATTTTTTTTTAGTTGGATTTAACAATAAAAAAGACAGCTTTTTGTAGGGATTCAGAAATCCGGAAAAATCAGTTACCCGGAATAGCGATGGTCCCGATTGTTGCGGATAATCGGTTCCCTACTGTATTATCAATTAAAAATATTTAAAAAAAAACTTTATCAAAATTCATTGAAAAATAACTCTTAAAATTGAAAAAAAAAACAGAACTAAAAAAGAGCGTTGTTTTAATAATGTGATTAATCAGCTTTAAAAAATAATTTTTGATGGCATAATTTATACCTGTAATATTTATTGAGAACAATTTTGTGCACTTAAAATTGTTCAATGAGCATTTTTTAAAGTTTTTATTCAGTATACTGCAAGTTTATTTTTATTTGCTGAATAATATTTATTTTTTATTCTCTAGAACAGGGATGGCGAACCAATGGCACGCGTGCCATTTATGGCACGCGACACAATATTTTGGGCACTCCACCGATCACAATTGTTACACTATGAATTGTTATTACACAAATGTTATTACGCTATGAAGCATATGTAACAATTAAATTAAAATTCACAAAAATAAACAAAATAATAAACAATTATTAATAAAAAAATTAAAAATTAATGCTAAAAAAACAATTAATAACCTTAAAAAACAAGCTAGCAATAAATAACTGGCAAAAAAATCAACAATCCTGCTTAAACTAACATCTTACAACCTAAATATAAGTTATTGGTCATCTAATCTGCAACAACAGAAGTCACACTGATGTTACTTTAAGTTGAATTACGCGTATAACTGAAACATTGCAAAATGTATTTTTTTTTCAATGCAAACAAAGAGTTTTGAGTTGATAGTATTTAGTATTATTATTTTCCCAATAATCACGAAATCAAAATTATTTGACGGCACGTCTATGACCTCACTTAGCAATTTTTTAGAGAAAATGGCACGTTGGTGTATAAAGGTTCGCCACTCCTGCTCTAGAATATTATCCAAGAGAAAATTACCGAGAATTTTACATCCCTGATGAAATTATTTAATATCGAGAAATATTATCACTCTCTTCCATTAATGGATTTTGTTCAAGACTTATATAAAACTATTATTAATTTATTATTCGATTAACACTGTAGTTGAAATTTTTTTGCACATAACCTCAAAAAAAAAAAGGATTTTTTTTTTTCTTTTTAGAAAATAGAAAGTAGACACAAAACTAGTACAGATCCTATTTAATTTTCAAATTCTCAGTGAAAAATAATTAAATTAATTTATAAGAAATATTGTTTATTACATTTAAATCCATAACATTACATTTATAACTAATATTGTTAATTCAATTCAGGATCGTGAATCAAAGCGCGATCAGGATCGCGCGAAGAGGAGGCGAGATTTTAAGGAAGGCGAAAATAGGGTGGAACCTATTTGAGAGGTTTGTGGGAGTTTCTAGTCTCCTGGAGGGAAAAAACTCTTCACTCCCTCAATGTGCGCTTGCTAGTAGAAAACTATGGGAAACAAATTTACCCCACCTTCCGTATTCCTCTCGCTTCCTGCTTACCTCCTCAGTGTGTGGCCGGCCTTAGCTTCACCACTACTCTCAGTAGCCCTCATTTTCCTTAATCTCCTTCACTGGTTCTTGTATAGTCCAGTAGTGCCAGGCAAACTGTCCTCTGAATGTCTGGAGACAAGAGACTCCTACAAAAACAGGTTCTATGCCTTTGGACACCTCACCATCATTACTCACAAGAGGCTGCAAAGCAGCAGTATTAGCACTGGGCTCACCTGAGGGCTTACCATGTGCTACTGGAGACTGTCATGAACTTTTCGAACAGGAACCTCTACCTAATTTTGCATCTCTTGCTTTCCGGCGCGACGGATGAGGCCGTATCACAAGCTTTGTTGACTTCCATCATGATAGTTGCTTGCCATTTAGTTACCCGGTGAGGGGTGTCCAGGGGGCACTATGTGGAGGCTGCAGGCATTACCTCCTGGCAGTACCTTAAATGCCAGATACCTAAATCATTTGTCTGAACAGATCTATCAAATAATTGCTCATTTGTGTCTCTAACATTTTTGTCAATAACTAAATCTTTACCAGGCTTAGTTTAAACATTAGGTTTAAAATAATACAAACCAGTTATTCTTTTACAATAGAAAATCTTCTCATTTATCCGATTATACACCGAAATACAATTTTTAGCACCCACAAAATATTCTCCAGCTAAAGTTACTCTGTGCATTTTACCATTTAATTTATTAAAAAATTGCACTTTTCCAATACCTGAAATTGGATTTTTAATGTCACCTATAACTAAAGACATGAACGCATTTTCTACAGTTTCATATTCAAAGAAAAAATCCAAATTATTACAAAAATGTGTTGAAGCAGTAATGTCAAAAAGCCAAGTTTCTTTCTGAATTTCAGGACACACATTGCCAACATTTGCTTCAACGGTACAAAGGCTATTATCTAAAACATTTGTAGTTATATTGCAATAAGAATTTTCACTAGGATTTTGTTTAAATTTACGTTTTATTTTCTTTGAATTACACTTTAATTTTTGCTTACTATCTGATATTAAATTACCATATTTGTTGCAACAATAGCAAGGTCCTATCTTAGATTTATCATAACTAGTTTTGGATTTAGACTTAATATTAGCAGATTCTAAATTTCCCTTACTATTAGAAGAACCAGATTTAAACTTATTAGTTATACTTAACTTCTTTATTAAAATTTGAATTACCATTATAAGCAATATCACTAACATTATTTAAATCAAAATTTAGTTGCTTAAGTCTACTTTCCTCTAAAAGAAGTTCATCTAAAATGTTCTTGAATTTAAATTTAGTGTCCTCCTATTTATAAATAATTTGAACAATACCTTGAAAGTCTTTGGGTAAGTGTATTATCAGTTGAAATCCTTGATATTGGACCCTGAAACCATGTTCTTTAATCTAACAGCAAAGATTCCTATTCCTTCTCCTGGGGTGTATTTTGTTTTGGAGAATTGGTCTAGGAGTTGAATCACTCTTGCTCTCGTATTTGGCTCAAAATGTTGCTTTCGAATTTCCCAAGCTTCAGCACCATCAGTTGTTGCTGAGATCAGACTTCGGTATTCGAGTTTGACACTAAGAAATGTCAATGTGTACGCTTTGTCCCTCCTCCAACGGAGTTCTTGACTTTCTTTTCGGCTTGCGTCTATAGGTAGGGCAGGCTCAGTTTTGGATATAAAACTTCAAACTCCTCGGTGCATGAGGATTACTTTCATGTTTTCTTTCCATGTATACTCTAATTTGACGAATTCAGGAACTCTATATGCAGGTTCAAAGATTCCATGACGAGACAATTATAACTCAAAGATTCTAAAACAGGGTTCCCAGGGTGCTTGAAAATTCTTGAAAGTCCTTGAATTTTTTTGAAAAAATCAGGACCCTGAAAAGTCCTTGAATTCTGCCATAGGGTACTTAAAGAGTACTTAATTTTTTAGGAATTAAAATAATACTAATCTTTCCTACAAAAAAGCAGTTAAAAAATAACTAAGTTAAAGGAAAATTATAGAAATTCTGATATATGCAATTTTTAATGCTTGAAAGAGAAAAAAATCATTTCTTTCGTTTTATCTCATTTCTTTCTGTTGCACTGATGAAGGTTGCCCTTTGAGCATCCGAAACAGCTGTATGCATTTATAAATATTTTTTGTGCTCTTAAACGTTGTTTACTTTAGTTTGTTTTTATATTACTGATATTCTGAAGTAGCAAAATAGATAATTTGTTATTAAAATTGAAACAGATATGATAAATGGATGTATTTTGATATTTTATCGATTTATATTCATTTCCTGTAACCTAAAATTTGATCTAACATATAAAAAAGAAGTATTTATATTTTAATCGTACAATTACTCAAACTTTATCAATTATTTACTATGCTTGTTTAATGTTGCGTTATTCGTTCATTCAGTTTCATTAATTCAAATTCACTTCATTAAATTTTTCATGAAAAGTTTCACTGATGCTAGTTTTTAAATGTTGGCTAGTATCCTATGTCAATTGGAGTTTTTTTTATCTTTTCCATTGGAAACTTTTAAAAGTGATTTGAAACAGCAATGTAACTATCAACCATTTGTATTATTGGCTGATAAATTTATTTTATATATTCTTTTTTGTTGTCAAATAAGCATTGTGTTTTAAATATATAAAATTTCTGCTTCTACGTAATTGTAAAATCTGGTTGATATGTACTTCAGCATATAACTGTAATACCGAATAGGTCCTTGAAAATTTTGATTTTAGGTGCTTGAAAGTCATTGAAAAGTCCTTGAATTTTTTTTAAAAATTGAGTGGGATCCCTGTAAAAACAAAAGGAGTATCGTTGCTTGTTCCATACTAGATACCAAACTTCATAATCTTTAGCAGTAGCCATCAAATTCGGATGTGTAGACTTGTATTCCAAAGTAAAATTCTTTAAAAATTTTTTACTGTTAGTTTTGTCAACTGGAGAAAAATTCCTTAAAAGTGTCATATTTTAAAAATGTGCTATTATTTTAGAATCCACAGCAACTTGAAGTACACCATAACAAGCTTCAGATTTAAGCTGACGATTCACTTTGCGAAAAATGGCGGGCAGGAACGGCCCCCATCTTTAAGCTTCTCCCACTGAAGTTGGCAAAATCCAAGCTAATACAAATTTGATATTTAGGACGGTAGATATTGAATCACGGTTATGCCTAAAACACGGCCTATAACCATGACATCTGAGATTGTCTCTGACAACAAAACAAATA
Source organism: Parasteatoda tepidariorum (assembly GCF_982258835.1). NCBI lineage: Eukaryota > Metazoa > Arthropoda > Arachnida > Araneae > Theridiidae > Parasteatoda > Parasteatoda tepidariorum. Next base: position 64,269,641 of record NC_141766.1, read on the forward strand.
AAAAACGAAGTTTCTATGGCAATAAACTTATTTTAAATGCATATTGAACTGGTAGACATACTCTGACAATCAGAGTGACAAATGAGTAATGAAAAGAATGAATAAATAATACAAACAATAATGCTTCAACAGAAACTTAAATACTCGTTAAACAGATAATGTATGACGTCGTGATCCACGCGAGAACGACCAACAGCCAATGAAATGACAAAGAATACTGGCTTATCCTCGCAGACCATGACATTACTGACGTAAGTTGAATGAATGAGATCGTCATTTAAACGACTGACGAATATCGAACCTATACCCTTTTTTGCTATTTAATCAATCAAAATAGAAAAAACCTTTTTCGCGTTTATTTACCTAACACTTTGATCATGACAACCCGCCTTAAACATATTTTCAACCACAGATATTATATTATTTCTTACTTATCTAAATGATAAAACTTTGAGCACCTTTTCTGAACTAATTTGCAATTGTATTATTTTGTAACATTTCAGCTGCCTGTTTGTAACTTGAAAAATGGTGGACAAGAAATTGTGCCTGATGAATTATGGAAAAATTTTAAAAATGTTGTTAAACAATGTTTGTTATGTAAGTTATTTTACTTATGTGTACTCTTTTGATGTGTTAATCTGCTTTTGAGTTGATTTTTCATTTTGGCTAATTAATCACTTCTACTTAAGAGGACGCCATACCACATCAGAAAATTTTTCTTGCAAATTCTCTTTTTCCTTCGTTACTAATTTGAAATTTAAACAGTAGCAAAAGTGAGTTCAGATGAACCTAGAGTAAGCTATGAAGTTTCAAATACTGAAAACAAGATTTTAAAATAGCAAATGAAAATAAGTTATGAGAAGTAACTTAGGATTATGCAACAGTGAAGTTTTCTTCTAATAACTTATTTGCATTTTAATATTTTGAAGTATTTTTTTAGCAACTGAAATTTCATGTCTTACTCTAGGTTTCCCTGAACTTATTTTTTCTTTCTTTTAAATTAGTAATAAAAGAGAAGAGAATTTGTAACGAAAATTTTCTTCCGCGGTGTGACATCCTCTTAAGTAGGAAAATATTGTTAAAATGTTTATAAATGTAAAATTCTCAATGGATAATTAAATATCGTTAAGCAAATGAGTTATTTAGAAAATTTTTTTTAATAGAAACAGTTAAGTTATTTTTAAATTTAAAGTCATTTATTAAATTTTTTTATTCCATTTAAAATTTATGCATATACTTTGTAGTAAATGTTGTATTAATAATTTCAAATAAACTGTTATTTTCTAAATTTTATGTTATTGGTTTTTCAGAAACTAAAAAGTGTTGACCTTAGTTATCGGATAAGATATATTTGGCTTTTGTGCATTTGTTTTCATGAGTTTGTCTCGTAAGGACAGGGTTCCCACGGTCCTTAAAAACTGCTTAATTTTTATTTTGGAAAATAAGAGCCCTTAGGAGTGCTTAATTTTTCAGCATCACTATAGTTGATAAGAACTATTTTTCAGTTAAATTTTTTATAACAAAATGTTGTTATTTTATCACCTGGAATCAAACTATGCATCGAGGGTAGAGGATTTTCGAGAAACAGAAAGGTGAAGCATGCTAAAAGAAAAGAGTAGTGTGGACAAGGGGGATAATGCACATGGAAGAGGTCGTGCTTTTTTTGGGAGGGGGGAGGAGGGGGCAGTTTTAAGTACTTAAGTAGAAGACCCACACTAACCTTTAAAATTGACAGAATTCACGAAATTCTACTGGTAACGTGTCTGCTTATAGGAATTTTTTAAAGCCCTAAGAAAAGTATCAGAAAATTTTTTTGAACAAGAATCCATAATGAAAACTATTTCTTAAAATCTTGAATTAAATAAATTTGTATAATATTTCAATAGTAATAAGTAACTGCAAATTTATAGAAAACAATAAAATTTTTTAAAATTCATTATTGTACTAAAAATTAAACAGATCAGTAATAAACAGGGTTTGAAAAATCCCAGCATACTTAGGTTTTTCATCAAAAACCTTTGGTTTATTGAGTTTATTGGCTTTTTGATGAAAACCTCAAGTTTTTTTTAAAAAATACTTTCATTTTTTTTTCATGAGTACTAAATAAGAATTTACGATTTGCTTCTGACGAGAAATTTAAATATTTGGTAACTATTTATATATTGTTTTGTTGCAAGGTAAATTTTTTTAAAGTTTTAGATTGTTATGCTATTATTTTTATTTCTTAAGCAGATTATTACATAAATATTTAAATGTTCTCAATTAAAAGATCCTTAAATTTTAATAATCATTTTATTCAGTTAATATTGCAACTTAATATACTGTTTTAATTTTTATTCAATTTTTGTTTGCTTTAAAATTAGTTCATGTTTTTGGCCAGATTATTTATTAACATTATGTAATGTTAATTCTTAAAAACAGGTTTGGCTGGAAATAATTTTGAGTAAAGCTCATCATAAAAGTAAATATAACACATTTGCTATTTAGTAGTTTTTTCAAAATTAAGTTACATACAGTTTTCAATATGTTTCTCATACAATTTTTATTCATAAAATTTTATTACAGGAGTAATTTTATAATAAAGGAATGCCACTTTTAGTTTTAAACAGTTAATTTGCGATAAAAATAAAATATAAAATCATAATAATAGTAGAGAATAATATTAAGAATGATAGAAGATGATAAAGAAATATTGCTAGTGAATAGCTGTAAATGATAAAAAAAAAAATAATAATTTAGCAGTATTAGTTAATTAAGGAACCTATCAATTTTCTGGCCATAGGAATGTATTGATACTTTTGAAAATTCATTTTAGAACCTTTTATTTATATGTTTGACTGACAACTGATAGAAAACATATTGGTTTGAAAATTATAAATCTTCTCATTAAAGTTTATCTCATATAAATCTTCTCATTAAAGTTTATCTCATATAAATCTTCTCATTAAAACCTTCATAAAAATAATTATTTCAATGAATTTAACACAATATATTAAGTTAAGTCTAATGAAAAAAAAGTTGAATGATTTGAGGTACTTAGATATTAGTATAACCTGTTTTTACTTGAAATCGGACTTAATTTAACATGACATAGTAAGAAAACTATTCTCATTCATAACTCTTATTCAACTTTTTAGCATTAATTCTTTTAATATATACCCTTATAAATAAAATATTTTATTAATAGAAAATAAAGAATTTTTTTGTAATACATTTAATCTTCATGTTTATGAGACAGCAAATTTTTGTTTTGAGACTCCTTAATTGCAAATGATGAACTTTATTCTATTTTTTTACTTTAGCTTCAAAACTAAGCTCTTCAGATGTTTTAAGTCTGGGCATTTCCACCCAAAGAGGCACGTTTGTAACCTGGGACAGGTAATAATTAATTTTTATGAATCTTTATTTTTTGTAATTTTTGTTGTTGGAATTTTAAGCACCAAATAGATAGTTTGTTTATGTTTTTTATTAGGAATAGTGGGGAAACATTTCACAATTTTATAACATGGAAAGATAAAAGAGCAAAGAGTGTTTGTGAATTATGGAATGCATCACCTTGCATAAAAGTATAGCTTTGTTTTTTAATCTCATTTTTTAATTAAATTGTATAATGAATTGGCATGCTTTTTCATTGTTAAGTATTAATCTTAAGCATTTCTCCAGTGACAACAAAGTAGACTTCATAGCCACTACAATGTGAAAAGCTGCAATTGTTTGGTGTGCTGCATCATTTTAAGCTATATATATATATATATGTGTGTGTGTGTGTGTATATATATATATATATATATATATATATATATATATATATATATATATATATATATATATATATAAATAACTAAATAATGATGGTTATATAATATTTTACAGTTAAACCTCACTAATATGAAACCTCTGAGCATGAAATATCGCTTTACATGAAACATGTTTGGTCACATAAATCGGCAATCAATTATGGTTGTATTTTACATGTTTAACATGAAATTTTCAACTTGATTATTGCTTAACAAGAAAGGAAACTATATGCAGCATAGATAATAAATAATTAGGTATGGTATTATAGTATGTTATAATACAATACCTGATTGAATTATTGTATTATTGTAATGAATGATGAATAAAATCCAAATCATGCATTTTGAAGAATGCTATTTTTATTTTCTTTTTTTGTTAGGAGTAGCTGATAGGCAAATAGTTAAAATAGTTTTATAAAGTAGTTTATATAGTAGTTATAAAGTAGTTATATAAAGCTTATTTTAATTTGTTTGTTTTATAATAGAATTTTTTGCAAACATTAATGTAGTACATAACATGCATTAATATTTCAAAATAAATTGTTTTCATGATGTATTGGATAAAACAAGTTTCGGTTGACATGAAATAATTATGATAGCCCTTCTGGTTTGGCATTAGCAATGTTTGACTGTATTCTAAAGAAAGGTAATTTAATTTGCAAAACATGCTGTTATACATTTTTTTTTGTTGCCAAAAGCTTAAAAATGGAAATAAACATTATTAAATTCATACAATGTTATCAGATGTTATCAGATAATTCAATATTTTAAAATCTGCAGCTCCTAAATCTGTTGTATTTTTTCTAGAAATCATTCTAACAAAACTAGATGATTAAATTAAAACTTCAATAGTGATTATTTATATAATTGAAGAATCTACCAAGTGATATTTCAGTGAATTTGAGTAAATGAGAGTTAAATTCAATACATTCTTCCTTTTTTTCTTTTCTCAATCTTTGTCTTTAGTATGTTTCTGAAGACGTAACTTACAAAATTTTTGAGGATCTGTTTATTTTAGTCTAACTCTCTTATAAAAGAACATTTTAATGTTTTTTGTACTTTGCAATGGGTTGTTTTCACAAAGGATTTTTAATGTTTTTCATCGAATATAATTTTGTTTGAAATGATAAAAATATACATATATTAAGCTTATATTCATGAAATAAAATTTTAGCAACCTTAATTTGGAATTTTATCTAGCCTTGGAAAATAAAAATAGAAATAAACATTATTAGCTCTTTTTATTCCTCAAAACTTTATATCAAAAATCTAATGAGACAAAATTTGAAAGCCTTGCTGAGTTCTCATGTTTCTTCAAGAAGTTGGAAGAATAGCTTAGACCAAAATATTTTAGATAAATCCCATGAAAAATCTGTTGCGGAATTCAGACAAATCCTAATTGCCCGCTTTGTAGAAAAAACGAAATCATGATCAGGAACCTTTTGTTATGATACACGGTTCTGCATGTAGACTTCATGGTGAAGCTATACTGGAGCGCACGACATCTTTTGATGGGACATTGACTTTTTTCTCTTATTGTGTTCCATTTTATCCCTGTTCTTTGTTAATCTTATAGGAGTTCGTCATTTTCCTTTGCCATTGGAATTATAAGAAATGTTAGTCTGAAAAGCGATCAAATACTATTCAGAGGCAGCATAAGCTCAACTTTCATGGAGTAGATGTTTTACCATCCCTTTATTTGGAGAGAATTCTATAATTTTTGATTTTAAAAAAGTATTCTTTCATATAGATTGTGGAAATGTTATGTCATTTCATTACATCTAAAGGTATTTCAGAAATTTCATGGAAATATTTCATTAGTTTTATTTAAAAAATGTCTTGGTATAGTTGTTGAAACACAAGAATTGTTTTCAATCTTCATTAAAAATTAGTTTCATTGAAAATTAAAAATTTTCGTCAATTATTAAAAATTTTCATGCATTAACGGCACATTTTTCATGGTAAGTAACATTTTTAAAAGTCCTTAAAGGTGCTTTTTCCAGTGGGTGTTTTTAAAAAGTGCTTAATTTTTCCTTTTTCGAAAATGAAATTTTTTTCTTTACCATTTCGATTTCCCCCATGTATTATGCAGAAAACGTGCTTTTCACTTTGTTCTATTTAACGTTTTCACAATTCATTTAACCACAATATATTTCAGCGTACCGTCAGTTCATAGCATATGAAAGCGCCAATAATTTTACATGTTTGATGAAATACTTGCGAGTCCTCATATGGGTCTACTGAGCTGGGTTCAGTGAGATTATTGTACTCTCATGTGCAACTCTGCTCATTTTGCAAGATGTTCTCAATTTCAGGCTTCATTTTCCACCCCTTGATTTTATAATGGCTAATGTAATCAAGAAAAGACTTCTTTGTCAGAGACTAGTTATCTTTTCCTCATCAAGTAAAATCTTGGAAAATTATTTGTTGAGTGTTTAAAAGGTGCTTATTTTTTGTTGAAAGATTTGGCTACACACTCTATTTTAATTTTGGGTATTTTTTCTATCATGGCAGACAATCATGATTAGTTACGACACTTTCATTTTTCTTCATTATTTAGGTTACCACTTCAAGAATTTCTGACGCCAATCCACTCAGTGGATCTGCAGCTTTTTCCATTTTTGCCTTTTTAGCCTTGAATCTAGATGACAAAGAACAGGATCACATTCACCTTCAAGAATTCTTTAAAGGGAAACAAATCAGCTTTTACTAAAAATGGAGGTAAAAACCTCCCATGATTAACCTGACAAGAACTCTAATCCATGATCTGTCAACTACTGTCAAGATATTTATGTCAGCACTGAGTTGGGAGCAAAATTTGTGTCGACTAGGCATCACTAGGATTCATCCCTAGTTCACCAAACTGGAAGGCAAACGATCTATCCTCTGAGCCACTACTACTTGATTTTCAGAGATGAAAGACTTCTGCAAAAAAGCGGAAATCTGCTTTTTTCTCCCGATTTTTAAAATTTCCAACCATGTTCCAAAAACGTAAATTTTTGGGGAGTCAAATTATCAGAGAAACCTCCTGCCCCATAGCTTGATCCGCCTGACCGATAGCCGGACTTGGAGCAAACTTTTTTTTCTCCTGCAGCAGCCTCTTAAGAAAGAAAGATCCTTAGGAGAAAATGGGTGGACGTTCGCAGGTGTGCTTTTGCCTTGACAACCACAACTTCCGCTGTAGAGCGGAACAGATGAGGTTATTGATTGTTGATTTATCTGAGTTCAGTTTCCTTTCGACCGCTAATATTTATTCCGTTAATTATAAATCTCTCCACTTCTTATTTTTGGCCGTTTCTGCGTTTGTCCATGCACATGTTTGTATTTTGTTTACTTGTGTCTTTCACGTGGTGCATCGTACATAGCTGCCAAAAGTTCCTCTAAAATCGTTTTTTTTCACGATTTTTTAGCTTTGTTTCAAAAATACGATTTTATGTCAAAATGTTATAATTTTGCAGAAAAATTGATTTTCAAATGACTTTTAACTACCCCGATATATTTCAAACAATTTGGAAAATTGAAATTGTTCATTCTTTTTAAGGCAATGATTCTATGGCTTTTTTTTGGGGGGGGGGGGAGGATATTTATTTCACACAGTCTCCCTAGTTCCTAAATCCGACATTTTTTTATACAATATTATTTATTACTACAACCTAATCTCGAAATGAAACACACATTGGAAGAGTCTGATTCCTGTGATTTGGATGGCAATCTTTTTTCGGCAATTACTATACTCGGTTTCATGATTTTTAAGTATTTTTTATTGTGATAATTATTTACAAAATTCGAAGAAGGAAATATTTTGTGCTTTCACCCCCTCCCCCAACAAAATGCGAGAATATCACCCATAACATTAAAATAAAAATTATTGCATGTTTAATTAAAAATAATTATATATTTTTTTAAATTTTATTCATATTTCTTTTTTGTAAATCCAGCACTTTTGTTATTTTAAATTAGTAATATATATGTTTGTTATTGATCGATTTGGTTACGCTGTATTAGTGCTACAAAGTTTTATCACAGATAGCTCGAAAAAATTCTTCCTCGGGGATCTTCATTTTGAGAGGATAAACTTCAGAAAACATGTTTTGCTTAATCTAATAACATAAAGCCATCAGGAAGAGAAGCAAATAGAAATCAATAAAAAACTGGCATTTTGTCGGTTGATTGCATCTGCATATCTCTTTAATTTTTGTGCATGATTTCGTAATGTTGATCATTACCAATTTTTTGATCATTTAGTTTTATTTCAACCCTCAAGAAGAAACAGCTAATAGCAATAACAGTAAACTGAAAAAAATTGCCTTATTGCAAAAAATATTTATTTTCTATGTGACTTTGATTGGAATAAAAATTATACCAGGGTAGTGTATCTGAAACACAAGCTAATGCAAACCAGGAAGAAAAATTAAAAAATTGCGTGTTGAAGTTTATCAGTTTGAACTGATGGCATGCATAAGAACAATACAAACACACAGTAAAATAACTTAGCAACGTTGCAGATGTAAACAGAAAAGTAACGTCTAAGTAATAACCAAATAATTAAAAAGGAAAACAAGAGCAAAAGATCAATAAAAACGTAACTATAATTGCGTTTAGCACAGTTTGTAAACAAACTTTTGAAATTTTGCACAGTTGCAGTTAAAATTGTGTTGCCTATCAGTCTGAAATTATAATGAAAAATAATTGGTACTCGGGAGAATAATATGTAAAAATTCGAGCCAACCAACAACGATCTCAGAAAACGGAACTAACTTCTTGAAAGGTTACAAAATGTAAACAAAGGAGCGTGGTCAAAAAGTTACATAACTTTATTAATTTTTTAACAATCTACAAATTTTTTTGTGCAAAAACATATCTGACATGTCAACACATAAAATTTGAAAAACAAAATTTTTGTTGAATTTCATGAATTTCAATGTCGTTTGTCTTCTTAAGGGTTATTTTTTCTTTTCTTTTTTAATTATTGATTTAAAAAATATATACAGTGGAAAGTCGCATATCCAGAATCGGTGAGACTTCCAGAAGTCTGGATAATAGATTTTTCCGAATAATAGACACCCAAGGTAAACAAAGCTTAAAACAATCTAATAAACGATCTGAATCCAGGAAGCAAAAAGTAAATAAACATTAATTTTCGGGCAATAATATTTTAGTATTAGAAGGATATCTAATCAATCAAAAACAAAATATTAGAAGGAAAAAAATTATTGCTTAAAATATAGAAAATGGAAAGAATTTGACAGTTATGAAAATATTAATTGCTCTCTCCGTCATTTCGTACTAGAACGATTCAAGCAAGAAGCATAAAATCCCGTCATTCATTCAGGTGGGTAGGTGGAGAAGAAAAATTCATTTCCTCCTTATTTGTATAGAGAAAATATGCGTAAGGAGATCGTTCAAGTTGAAGGTGGGGAAGTGACAAATTTTTATTTTCTCTCTGATCATTGGCTATCAATCTAGTGTACATGCGCGACATGCTGATTGGGTTTTCTTTCTTTCTTTTTTTTTGTGTGACTGAAAGAATCTGGGTTTTGGTTGTTAACAGCATGTATGGTAGACCTATTCAAATTTTCCATTTTGACACCCTGTCCATGTTAATGCTCGCTGCGTTTACCCTTTTCCACAGTATTTCTTCTTTCCCTAACATTATAATAGAAAGGTTCCAGGAAATGCCTCTTTTACTAACCAGCTGCATAGGAAAGAGGGGGGGGGGGCAGGGGACTCAGTTACGCTCTTTTGAAAACAAATCCCCCTCTTTTTCTGTATTCCAGAAGAGGAACGTTGCTAAAGGCCACTGGGCAGTTTTAGTAGATCTTCTCTTCCCCTTTCTGGTGATTTAAGCGTTCAAATAATGCCCCTTGGTTGGTTCTTCCATTCAGAATTAATTGATTTAGCAATATAAATGTATGTTATATATTTAAATAAGACTGAAATAGAAAGAAATTCCGAGAAATCTGAATTTGTAAAAAAAAAAGATGTCACTTAACTGGCTCTTCCACTAAGCTGTACAATTACCCTCTCGTCTTTCCAAATTTTTAGTCTTTTTTATTGAGGAAGCTGTTAGATTATTTTTATTAATGAAAAATAAAAAGCATTACTGCGTGAAGTCTTTCCTTTTTTTTAAGTTATAGCTATAAAATTCTGTATAATTTCTCTAATTTTGCTTAAATTATTTATCTATTTTTTTTTACAAATGAATTCGAATCCCATTTTAGCCAATTCTTAGGGACCAAAGCAATTTCTACACAATAATGAAAATTCGTTATACCGATATTACGAATTTCAACAGTAACCAAAATTATTTTGTTACATTGGAATTTTTAGCATAAAAAATTATAAATATTGCATTTAATTACAGTTTTGATTAATCTGTTCTCTACATGTAGAAAATATGAAATCATAGTGTTAAAAGCTCACAAAAACAAATGAAATGGATCAATGGATTTATTATCACTTACCAATCAGAAATTACGAAATCCATAATTTTTTTCTGTACAGATGTACACATTTTCGAATAACTGAACTTGAAATCCCTCTTTTAGAAAGCCACATGTACTTTTACTTCTTATAACATGAATGGGTTGGGGTTTCAGAGTGTTCCTTCCAAATGATTCGTCTTTTTTGACATATCCCTTTCATATCTGAAACTTTTTATTTTGAAGATGCAAAAATATTCGAATTCTAAATCATTGTGTACTTCTGAAGAATGGAAAAGTTGTTTTGATCACGAGAGAAAATGAGAATTGTTGCTTATTTTCACTTTTGTTAAATCGTATTACCAATTTTTTAATATCGTTATTTTTAATTCTTTGTTTCTATGGAGATTCATTATGGGATTCAGAAAATATTCGTTACATTGAAATTTTCGTTATTTCAGATTTCGCTAAAATTGGGATTTGACTGTATATAAATGTTTACTTTAAGAATTTTCCTAAACTGACTATAAAAAATTTATTTTTTCCATTTTTAGTTCCTCAGGCTAGGAGCATTTATTATGTATATATTTACACGAATGAAGAAATTTCAGCTATTAAGCAGATTGCAGTTCTCAACAGCAATGGTATATATTAAATTGCTTAACATTTATTTCATTTTCTATTTGTTTAACTTGTTTTTATAAAGTTGTCAATACCGTTATTAAATTTATCAGATTACCGGTTACAAAACTCATGAATTTAAGAAAGGATCATGTAAAAGGAGAGTTTACAGAACACCTCCCATATAAATTTATTCAATCGCACTTTAGATAGCTTTTAGTTCATCTGTATGACATTTTTATATGTTGATTTTTGTGGTCACTGTCTTTATCATCTTTGCTGGATTCCTTTTCATTGTTGACAATATTAACGATCATTTTATTGATAATGTTTTGTTGTCTGTCAGCTTGTTTTCCTGAGTGTTGGAAGATAAAATTCTTTTTTCGGAATTTTTTCGAATTCGAATTTTTTTAAAATAAGAAATAAACTAGAACACAAAAAATTCTTTAAATATTTGATAGCTCAGTTAAAGTGGAAACTCGGATAATCAGGACTGTACTGTATGTAAATTTTTTATTATTTTTTTTGCTGAATATGATATATAAATAAATTATTTCAGGTTCTAATTCGCCTTTACTGGATATTTCAAAATACTATTCAGGTAAGAAAAATTCTTTATTTAAGTATTTATTTAGGTTTCTGTTAAAGAAACATTTCTTTTAATGAGTGTCAGATATGAAATTTAAATTATTAGAGCTTCAATTTTGTTAACATTGATATTTTTTAAAACATTCACCTTTCTGTTGTCTATAATTAATTTCAGCTTTGATATTTGGTTTCTATTGTTTTTGATACACTAATCAGGATCACATAATTTGGGTCACATTTATTATAGCATTATTTATTTTAAGTATGTTCAGCTCCTCTTCTTTACTTTAAGTTTTTTCAGCAAAAATACAGGGTATTTAGTTTCTTATTTTCGCCTTTTAATAAATGGTGAGAACACTCAAAGCACAATCTATGGAATATTTAAGGATGTTTTTCCAACTATATTTAACTATTTAATTTATTATGGCATTATTTGTATTATAAGTATGTTCAACTGTTTCTTTTTTTCTTTAGTTTTTTCAGCTATAATAACTACTATAAATGCCCAATACAGCTCAGACAAGAGCACAGTAATTGCATGTTTCTTCTTATTATACTGTGTATAATATGTACAGGGAAAACACAGATTTTTTTTTTCCATATTTGAGTGGCAACCCTGAAGAAAATTTTTTTTTCAGTTTCTCTTTGCTTTTCTTATTAACTTTTTACTTTTTTTCAGAACTTTTACTATGACAGCGTTTTTTAAAGAGCGTTTCTAATGAACGTTATTCTTTCATGGTCCTTTTTTCCCTATAAGGATGACAAGAGATGATTAAGTTTTGAGACTTCTAACTTTTGATTTTTTTTGTTTAAAAATTAGGAATGATTTCTGTTTTGGTTTTCTATCTAATGTTTTCTTTTTTAAAAACATTTATTTTTATAAACATTTTTATTAGAATGCAGCAATTAGAGGGGGGTTCCTATTAGACTTTATTTTTCATTTTTGTTATCGAAAATATGGTAATTGGGAAAGTTAAATTATGATAGCTTTAAAATTTTCTTTCAAAAATTAAGATCAATTTTTATTTTTTCTGTTTAGATTTTTCATATAATCTTTTTTTTATGGACGTTTTTATGATAGCACTGCATTTTGAAAAGCGTTTCTGATATACTATGTCTCATTTAATATTTTATAAGTAATT